>NW_020692632.1:0-14044 GCF_002925995.2 Terrapene triunguis
TCCCGCGGAATGCCGCGCCGCGCTCCCCCCGCCGCCCCTTACCAGGTGCCGCCCCAAGCACGTGCTTGGGTGCCTGGTGCCTGGAGCCGGCCCTGGCTCTGAGCCAACGGGCTGGATTATTATAAACAACGAGTTCCCCTCCAGCCAGCCCCGCTCCTTCCAAACAGGAGCAGGCGGGGAACAGAGCCCAGATCTGGTGCCGTGTCCCTGCTGCTCAGCACAGATGTTCCCAGTCACCGACACCCCCTGCAAGCCCCCCCCCCATCTCCCCAGCAGCCCTTAGTCACAGCAGTAGTGACTCGGCCTCCAACATGATTTTTGAAATGCGAGGGTTTGCAGGGTCAGGCCCTTATTGGCTTACTCGTATATTATTGCTCCATATTCCATATAGGAGGAGGAGGGATCCCGGAAGGGGGTCTGAGTGAGGTGGGAAGGGGAAAATTCCAGCCCATGAGGGGAAGGGGCTGAGATCCAAGCAGCTGAAGCTGGTCAGTGTGTCAGGAACTGCTTCTGATTGTAATTTTCTACTAGTAGCAAAAACCTAAACTCACTTGATTTGGAGCAGGGGTCTCAAACTCAAATGACCACGAGGGCCACATGAGCACTAGTACATTGGCCCGAGGGCAGCATTTACTGACACCTCCCCCCCCCGCCGCCCTCTGCCCCGCCCCCACTCCACCCCTTCAATGAGGCCCCGCCCCTGCCCTGCCTCTTCCCACCCCTTCCCTGCCCCCATTCCAACCCCTTCCCTGAAATGGTTCCTCATTGGTTCCCCATTCCCGGCCAATGGGAGCTGCTGGGGGCAGTGTCTGAAGCAACAGCCACACACACCCCTGCGCCCCTCGTTCCCCAGGTTCCGTCCGCTTCCAAGAACGGCATGGGGGCAGGGCAAGCAGGCAGGCAGGGAGCCTGCCGTGCCCCCGGTGCGTGTCGGGCTGGAGCCGCTCTAGGTAAACACTGGGGAAGGGCGGGGGGCCGCGACTAGCTCGCAGGCCGTAGAAAATAACCCTGCGGGCCGTGTGTTTGAGAACCCTGATTTGGAGCCTAATTTTTTGCAGTAGCAGTCCTCTAACTGCCTATGTTTCTGCTTGTAGACATGTGCCCTGTTGCCTCGCACTAGGCACCCACACACCTGTGTCCTGCCCAATCCCTAACACTCATGAACCTAGGGACCATATCCTCCACTTTTATCTTCCCTTCAGAGTCCAATTCAGGAGATCTGCTCAGAGGCAGACCAGCAGATCTGGTCCCATTCAAAATGTGATCAGAGGAGGACCTACCTGCGTCATCACTTTCAGCCCAATGATTAGTGCACGCACCTGCAATATGAAGAGACCAAGGTTCACTTTCCCTCTGTCTGAGGGAGAGAAAGGACCTGAACTGGGATCTCCCACACTTCATAGGAGAGTGCTCGAAATATATGTTCCAGTAACTGAAGGTAGGGTGGCTGGTCTATAATCCCTGGGTCCTCTTTATTCCCGTTTTTAAAGATAGGTACAACATTTGCCCTTCTCCAGTCCTGGGTCCTCATCCCTCCTCCATGAGTTCTCAGCAGTGGTTTCCCCAGGAATTGAAATTGGGGGAGGGGGGGCTGTTTGAATTTATGGGGGGGGGTGTCAGGGCCAATGAGGGGTGAGACTGTGAGGGTGAAGGTGGGCTGTCTGTCACCATAGTAAAAAATGAAAAATGTTTCATGACCATTTTATTAGATTTAACTCATATTTTAAAATAACACAAATTAAAGTTGGCTACTCAAGCCTTCTATGAAGCACTACGTCTACATCCTTCTTGGTTTCTTGTTATACTTTTGCACAACTCTGTTAATGAACTTCTTGAATGCAATGCGTTCATCTTCAGTGGCTTCTCGTGTGTCCGGTACTTCCATTCCTTCAATTGATATGCTCATTAGTTCATTCATATGATCAGGCAGAAGGCGACTTCTTTCAGAACACAAAATTCTATTCAATGATGAAAAAGAACGCTCAACTGTAGCTGTTGTGACTGGGAGTAGCAAGAGATGAATTCCTACTTCTTTCATCCCAGGAAACAGAACACAAAGATCGGGTCGAGCCACTAGTGATGATAAAAAAGAAGTTGAAGTCAAATCTTCATTCATTCATCGTATGATATTCCACTCTGTGTTCAAATTATCTATTCTGTCCTGATCACATGGCAGCCCCATTGCTGGTAGTGCCTCACTCCACTTAACTGTTGGTGTTTTATAGGATAGGCATCTGTAAAATCTACGTAGAGGTTGAGTAGAATCTAGAAGTCGCTGTTGTAGATTTTTAAGAATCAAGTCTGTGTACTTTTTCAGTTGTCTTAACAAACACTTCTTGTCTTCTTCACTTAAGGTTTCAATATAAATGCCTTCATTAGTCAACTTCTGGACTGAAGTCTTTGCTTCTTCCAGTACTTTTTCAATGGATAGCTTTCTGATTGATCCAAATGTAGCTTCTACTGCTGGACAAAGATCTACTGCTGTTGTACCAGATGCCTGGATGGCAATGTTTAATGACCCAAGTGGTTTCAACAGTAGACTTACAAGAGAGAGAATGGCAATAGTCTTCTCTGAGCGTAGTAGCAAAAGTAATCCACCAGCCTCACTACTTCGATCCATCCCATCTTGGTAGATACTTTCCAAAGCCAGTAATTACGGCTGAAGTAATTTTAAGACAACAGCCAAGGATCGCTCATGAGAAAGCCAGCGGGTTTTCCCAGGTTGGACTAATTTGAACTTCAGTCCCAGTGTATCTTCTATATTTTCCAAGATATTCAGTCTTTTTGGACTCTTGCTGAAAAAAGACTATAATGAAAACCTTAAATTTATAGCTTTTTTAATGTCTTTTGAAGATTCTGCAGCTCGTACTAGTGCTAGTTGGAGTAGATAGCCTCTGCAGTTTATATAGGAGAGATTAGGGTTACACTTTTCTCTGAGCAAAGCTTGTACTCCACCATGTCTTCCAGAGAAGTTTGCAGCTCCATCAAATGCACAAGCAGCCATCTGTTTGGAGTCCAATTGACAAGCATTTAACTCTTCTAAGATGTGGGTTGTCACAGATGCAGCCAATGTGTCTTATATAACTTGAACATCTAGACATGCATCTACTGGCCTACCCCTGACATCAAGATAACGTACACAATGACTTAATACTTGATGCCCATTTGCATCAGTGCATTCATCAGCCATGTATGCACATTTTTTGAATGTGGTGAGAGAGTTCTTCACTTTTTCAACTGTTGAGTCTTTCACTGTTGCACCGCATGCTTCTAGCCAGTCAGTTCAGTTTCTTGCAGAAAGATAGTGAGCATTTGCTGGTCTTTTTTGGAACCAGTGTTCAACTTCAGGATGAACAAGTGACAATGCACTCAACATTGGCCTCCAGTTTGTAGTGTGTGGTATCTCGTGCTTAAATAGAAAGTAGGATGCCACAGCCATGTTTGTTCACATGAACTGTGTTGTGTCTCCAGCATTCTTAACAGCCTCATTAAGTACTTCTAAAATTGGCTTTAAAGTGGGCTTATAAGGCTTTCTGCATGTTGATGCACTCCAGAGGCCTGGTGTTTTGCAGCCTTTTCATGTAGTTTGTCAGCATTGGGTTTGCTGATTGGTTTGACAAACCAAGCTCCTCCACTTTTACCAATTATAGCATTGGGAAGCTTTCCTTCTTTGTAAGCTTTTTTGCAAGAGGTGCACCAATAGCCATCTTTTGTAACTTCAATAAATGGGAACACTTTGACCGACAAACATCGGGAACTGCCTTTAGGTTTTGGAGACACTGTTTCTTCAATAGGTAGCTGTATTTGTGCTTTGGGCTGGTCGGATGTAGATATACCACTTGAACCTTCAGATGACCTGTTGATATATTCTTGGTTCTTGAAGTGTTCTTCACCATGGTTAGTTTTTGAGGCTTTTGAGTGGAAAAATTGTTGTATTGTTTTTTGTCTTTTCATTTTCACTTTGACCTGCAACATATAAAAGAGATATGAATAAAGTAAATGTTTTGTTAGGATAATGCAAATTTAACATAAGGATAATGCAAGTTACACCAAAACACCAATATACCAGTCATGAGAGTTACCCCACCAAGTCTCTTTGATGCCAATTAAGTCATAGTTTGGCTCATGTACTAATACTTCCAGTTAATTCCCTATACTCCTTGAATTTGTGTATAGACATTTAAGACATTGGGTAAATTCTCCCACTGTTATCCCTCTTGCTGCTCCTATGGCCCTCTTGCAACTTTCCATTTCCTGAACTCTACACAGTATTCTAGTATCTGTCTCTGTATCTGTCCCATATGCAGAGGTAAATTCAGCTCAATGAGAGGTAAATTCAATGCCATAAATTCAACTCCAACTCACTACCCCCCTGTTTTTACATCCAAGGATCACATTAGCCGTTTTTGCTACAGCATCACACTGGGAGTTTAGGTTTAGTTACTTGTCCACTAGGACCCCTAAATCTTTTCCAGAGACACTGCTTTTCAGGATACAGTCCCCCATTCTGTGGATAGGGCCTACGTGCTTTAGGACAAATTTTCAAAATTATTTAGGCATCTCAAGATGCAAATAGGTGCCTGTAGGATTTTCAAAAGTATCTAAGCAGGTTAGAAAAAAACACCTGTCAGGGATGTCTCCACTGAACCTGCCACAGCACAGGGAGATGAACTCGATGGCTTCTTGAGGTCCCTTCCAGGCCTACATGTCTATGACATCTATGAAGTCATGTGATAAAGAAAAAACTTATGCTAGAGGAAAAATAAAAAGAACAAAAAATGTGAAATAACAATTGTAAATTACAAAATCCTGGTAAGAACATAGGAAATGTTCTGCTACAAACACAGTAAGTGATTGCTTAAATACTAGCATCAATTACTATTTTCTGTGATTATTTATTATTAAACTGTACACTCAGCAGCACAATGACATCCATGTGCACCATGCTGACCAAGGTGCGCTAAGGAAAACAGGAATAACCAAAACACTGCTTTTAAAAGGGAATTAAAAATAAATAAATAAAATGGAGTGAAATTACATTTACAGTGGCTTATGGGAAACAGAGTAATTTTCAGGCAATCGGAACAGCAGATAAGACCCATATAAAGTGACAATGAAATATTTTATGTAACTTAGGCCTGGTCCACACTACCCCCCCACTTCGGACTAAGGTACGCAAATTCAGCTACGTTAATAACGTAGCTGAATTCGAAGTTCCTTAGTCCGAACTTACCGCGGGTCCAGACGCTGCAGGCAGGCTCCCCCGTCGATGCCGCGTACTCCTCCCACTGACATAGTGGCTGCTCTGGACAGCAAGCGCTTCATGTGATACATGAAGGGATGGGGGGTAGCTCCCCTTTATGGACTCCCAGCCAGCCAGTAGCTATAAAATCCCTCTTAGTGGCTGTTCTCTAATTGCTCTACCTGTAAAGGGTTAAAAAGTCTGACTGCATACATAGGTAAAAGGAAGTAAGTGGGCACCTGGCCAAAAGAGCCAATGGGAAGGCTAAAACGTTTAAAAATTAAAACAGGACTCCCCTGTTGTTGTTCTCAAGGAAAGACAGACAGGGAGCAGTGATGCTGTGAGAAACTTGGGCTAGGTATGAAAAATCATCAGTATCATACCTAAAAACTACTCATCTAAAACCCCAGATATGTAAGTAAATCAGGAAATGTCTAGAAAGATGCACTTAGGTTTATTCCTTTTATTCCTTTATGGCCTGTGAATTCCTCTGTACTAACCCCAGGTGCTTTTGTTTTGCTTGTAACCTTTAAGTTGAACCTCAAAAAAGCTATTCTTAATGCTTAATCTTTGTAATTGTTTTTTTTAATCTAGCAAAAAGCCAAAATTCCCAGCTTTCTTTTTTCTTCTTTTTTGTTTATTAATAAAATTTACTTTTCTTAAGAACAAAATTGAATTTTTGTGTCTTAAAAGGCTTGTGCACATGTTGTTTAATTAGCTGGTGGCAACAGCTAATTTCCTTTTTTTTTTTTCCTTTTCTTTCTCAGCTCTTCCCTGGGGGGGGTGTGTGTGAAAGGGCTTAAGGGTACCCCACAGAAAGAAAATCCCAAGTGCGCCTTCCTGGTCTCTCAAAGGGTTTCTGCACTTGGGTGATGGCAGCATCTACCAATCCAAGTTCAGAAAAAAGCTGTAACTTTGGAAGTTTAATACAAGCCTAAAGTGGCAAGTGTTAATTATTAAAGTCCTTGCGGGCCCCCACCGTCTGCACTCGAAGTGCCGGAGTGGGAAATCAGCCTTGACAGCGTAGGTCTCTGTAATGTGTGTTGCTCAGGCAGGTGGCGTCATTACACTCCTGAGTGACATAAGTTATATAGACTTAAGCAGTAGTTTAGACCTGCCCTTGGGAAGTAACAGGAGAGAGGAGCAGAGTGGTCAGCACAGAGGAGAGGGGAGAGCAAGAGCTTATTCTCTGATCTAAAAGTTTCCCCACATTACTAACCCCCTCAGAGATAAGTGGTAGGGTCCACTTCATCAGGTAAATCACCCCTGTATTAAAGTGCTGACAGGTACATTTTTGCTTTAGCAGCTACAGCAGGCCATGGACTGGGTGTATTTGTACGAACATTTCCAGACAAACCATGTTCCTTATAACTAATGTGACACCCCCTTCAATGATCCCCATGGAGCCCTTGGAAGGATTGGGGCACTTGATGTTTTTGCTCATCTTAGTGAAAATGCCTATTTCTTACTGGGAGCTCTAGCCATATGCACAGAAGTTAGTTGGTTTGGGGGGAAATATTTTGTGTTTCCAAAAAGATTATTTTTTACAAAGATTAATAACTAGCTGTTAAACACTCCCAGGACTTCCAAACACTTTTTTTAAAAGGATGTTTTGCTAGGGAGAAAAGGCCTGTCAAATTTAATCCCCAATGAGGTAGATTGGATTCTCCATCATTGAAATGACCTTGGCACAAACAGTGGGAATGTGCTAATAAAATTTGCGGATGACACAAAATTGGGAGTTATTTCCAGTACGGAGGATGACCAGAATATCATACAAGAAGATCTGGACAACATTGAAAGCTGGAGTAGTAGAAATTAGATGAAATTCAATAATGCAAAATGCCAGGTCATGCACTTAGGCACTAACAACAAGAATTTTTGCTATAAGATGGGAATGTATTAGTTGGAAGTGACAGAGGAGAAAGACCTGGGTGTATTGGTCGATCACAGAATAACTATGAGTGGCCAATGTGAGGCAGCTACGAAAAAGGCCAATGCAGTCCTAGGATATAGCAAGTGAGGTATTTCCAATAGAGACAGAGAAGTCTTAGTACTGTTATAGAAGGCCCTGGTGAGACCTCATCTGGAATACTGTGTGCAATTCTGGTCTCCCACGTTGAAGAAAGATGACCTCAAACTGGAATAGGTGCAGAGAAGGGCTGCTAGGATGATCAGAGAAATGGAAAACCTGTCTTATGAAAGGAGACTCAAAGAGTTTGGCTTGTTTAGCCTAGCCAAAAGAAGGCTGAGGGGTGATATGATTGCTCTCTATAAATACATCAGAGGGATAAATACCAGGGAGAGAGAAGAGTTATTTAAGTTAAGTGCACATGTGGACACAAGAACAAATGGATATAAACTGTCCATCAATAAGTTTAGGCTTGAAATTAGAGGAAGGTTTCTAGCCATCAGAGGAGTGAAGTCCGGAAGAGCCTTCCTAAGAGAACAGTGGGGGCAAAAAACCTAAATGGCTTCAAGACTGAGCTTGATAAGTGTATGGATGGTATGATGTGATTGCCTAAAATGCCATGTATCCAATCTGTGAGTGCTAGCAACAGGTATCTCTGGCTGGTGATGGGACACTAGATGGGGAGGGCTCTGAATTACTACGGAGAATTTTTTCCCAGGTGTCTGGCTGGTGCATCTTGGTCAAGGTGTAAGCGATTGCCATATATGGGTACAGGAAGGAATTTTTCCCTGGGTCAGATTGGCAGATTCCTGGGAGTTTTTCACCTACCTCTGCAGCTTGGGGCATGGATCACTTTCAGGTTTAGACTAGTGCAGGGTTCTCAAACTTCATTGTACCACGACCCCCTTCTGACAACAAAAACTACTTCACGATCACAGGAGGGGGGACTGAAGCCTGACCCAGCTCAAGCCCCACTGCCCTGGGTGCGGGGGCCAAAGCCCGAGTCCCTCTGCTCCGGGCACGGGGGCCGAAGCTGAAGCTCAAGGGTTTCAGCCCCAGGCAGGGGGCTGCAACCTGAGTCCTGCTGCCAAGGGCTGAAGCCCTCGGGCTTTGTCTTTGGCCCTGGGCAGTGGGGCTTGGGCTTCAGCCCCAGGCCCCAGCAAATCTAAGCCAGCCCTGGCAACGCCATTCAAAGGGCATCGCTACCCACTTTGGGATCCCGACCCACAGTTTGAGAACTGCTGGACTAGTGTAAATGGTGGATTCTCTATAAGTTGAAGTCTTTAAATTATGATTTGAGGACTTTAGTATCTCAGCGGAGGTCTGGGTGTATTACAGGAGTGAGTGGGTGCGGTTCTATGACCTGCAATGTGCAGGAGATCAGACTAGATGATCATGATGGTCCCTTCCGGCTTTAAAGTCTATGAGTCTAAAGTGTTTAAATAAGGAATGGAGTCTCTCTAAAATATTTGCTGTAGCTCAACAAGACTGTATGGGCTCAATGCAGAAATTACGAGGGGAAATTCTCTAATCTGTTATACAGGTCAGACTATATGGTCCTCTTCTGGCTTCCGTAGACAATTAGTTCGTTTTATTATCCATCTATTGTTGTGCTGGGTGATGTTATGATTAACTCATATGCTATGTAACATATAATTAATGTATGCTAAATAGATTTCAGTTGTAGGATAATAGAAGTATAAGGTTGATAAGTATTTAGGAGCGATCAGTATGCATTAGGTATATAAGTAAAGCACAGCAGAAATGCAAGGCCTAGGCTGAGGCCTGTAAAATTTCAGCTCAGCCATATGAGGCCATAGGCTTAAGAATGCCTGATGTAAGTGAGTGACCAAAGAATGACCCTATGCCAGTAAGGTCACAAGACTACTGGAAAGATGTGCCAACAGGTGATGTTGCAGAAAATGGAACGCAATGTACTGTTCAAGATCATAAGATACCTTATTGTCACATTGTTTATAACACATGTCCTGACTGTAGCGTACATGTTATGCGTAGATGCTAATGAAAATAAGAGGAACTACAAATAACATAGGAAACACAGCGCCCCCCAATATTTATGGAGTGTGGAAATACAGATAAGGAAAAAAATTACAATATAAAAGAGGGTTCCCAGCAATGTTCCCTATAATATTTTCCACCCATGTGCGGAATTTTGGTATGTGCAGCACCAATATCAAGGTAATGTGCAGATGTGCGCCACCAGTACAAATTAAAAACCTAGATATAATATATATTTTTAAACAGTTCATAGGTATGGAAGAAGAAGAAAGAATATTAAAACAAAGGAAAATTAAGGTGCCCACTTAATATGTTTAATTAACATGAAATCAAATAAAAAGAAAATTGAGGCTGCCCTTGGAGTACATGTATTTTATCATCCTTTCTAACAACTCCAGCTAGTAAACACCAGACTATGGCATACTGAAAACAGCTATATAAATAAGACAAAGTCATGGCCATTAAGTGAAAGCATAAAATATATGCACCAGAGGCCCAATTTAATAACCTACTCCTACCATAGACCACAAAATCTTCAGGAAAAGCTGCTCTTGAAAAATGAAGCATCTGCCAATACACTAGAATGCTACGGACTTTTGCAGTTCACAAAACTATCCCTCTTGCATGTTATGACGGGGCAAGGCCAGATGGCTGTAGTAAAGTAGTGAGGAACAGGTATGTTAGCCCCAGGCTAAACAAATCCCTGGTACCATGTGTAAAAGTAGAATAAATTATATTGTAGAAGTAGAATGAATTAAAGAAATGCTGTATGTTCCTTTTAGCAGGAATGAGGAATGTTGAGATAAAGTTATCAGGAAGAGGAACATTAAGGTATTAAACAATGGGTCCACTTAAGCTGATGGTGGGACATTAACAGGAGATTGGTGAGAGTTAATAAGGACATGAGATATGTGTCTAGCCCCAGGTAAATTTATCAGTTCTGCTCCCTTTGTAATCTTGTTAATCTCGCGCCCTTTTATCTGTATAAATAAGGTGGTTTGAGCCTTGTATGGCACTCACATTTTCTGGGTGTATTAGCAGAGCGCTTTTGCTAATAAACACAGTGGTCTGACAAATTGTTAGTCCTGAGTCTGACTTTGACAATTTGGAGGTTCCACCGAGATGGCAACCATCTTCACTGGGGCCGTGTAATTCCTGACCGTTTTTGCAGGATGACCGTGGCAGCCGGCACCTGGGCATTTGGCCCGAGCGGTCCTCCACCTGAACAGAAGGGTGCACGACCACAGTGAAGTCTACGCCATTGAACCTGTTGATTCCCACTCTGTTCTGGTAAGGATCCCGGGATCTGACATCAGGAATCTGATCAGGTAATTATTGTCCAGACTGAGGACTGTCCTGTCTCTGTGTCTATCCGTCCTCCCTGTGGAGTGTTTGAGTCTGAGCGCCGTCTCCGTCCGGGGATCAGCCGACCAAGGGGTTCCTGTCCCCGCTGCCTGAGTGAGTGAAATCTGCACAATTGCAGCTGCACCGCGCCCGGGGTAAAACCCTTGGTGTAAAAGCAAGGGAGATTGAGGCAGTAGCCTGTGGGCTTCTTTTGTGTTTTGCACCGGGCATCGCTCTGACGAACCCGAATTTCCTTCTTGTGCCATTGGTGTGTGTAAAGTCCTCCTGTATGGGTAACCAGACGTCTAAGTCAGGACAGTTCCCTAAAGGAACACCGGCTCATTTTATGCATTTTAGGAAGGGTCCGGACTCCTGTAAATTTCTGGAAAAATGGTCTAGGTTAACTCAGGGGAATCCCAAAACTCAGTGGTCACTGTTAGGATCTTGGGACAAAGACCGAGTGGACATCTTAAAAGACAAACTTGGCCAACCTAAAACTAAATTGGCTAGAGGAGAGGTTGATTGTTTCATGCAGTGGTGGGAAGAGGCAAATCGTAGGTGGACAGAATCAAAACTCGCCTCTCTCAAAGATTCTAATAATAAGTTAAAAGCTTTATTGGAAGCCTCCTCTCCCACCACCAGACCAAGCGCTCCCCTTTACCCCGTTCTTCGAGAAGACTCGGATCGATCCCAACCCCCTTCATACTCCCATCTCATTGTGGAAGAGGACGAAGAAAGCCCCTTGTTAAATTTTGGGGACGATGATGAGGAAGACGCATTAATTGGCTTGGCAGCCTTGCGTCGGATCAATAGACGGTCACCAACCTCCCCAGTTCAGGAACAACTCTCAGAGATTTCCAGTTCAGGTCAGTCCGGATCGTCCGATACCACCCAGACCCATTCCTCCGGTATCGCTGAGACCCGTTTAAAAAAAAAAAACCCGTTCCCCCAAAACCCTCCAGTCTGCCTGACTCCTCTGTTTTCCCTCATACATACGAAGATAGCCTAGATAACAATTGGGCTCACTGCTTGCGCTCCGGCTCTAAAACTATCCAGGCTCCCCTTCGAATCCTGCATACTGGGGGCCAACAAGGGGGTCCCACTTGGAGCTATAAACCCTGGACTCATACAGAGCTCCATTCTATTGTAAAAGACTTTCCGAAGCCCCTGAAAAATCCTACCAAATTCGCAGAGGAATTTTTGTTAGTGTGCATTGGCCCTGTCCATTTTCATCTGGTTGCTGTATACCAGAATGTTGCAGAAAAACATCAGTCAGCTGGGTGCGATAGTTGCCCGGGCTTTCTTCCTGTCGCTGTTTACAGAAATGTATGGCCGTTCAGTTGGTTTTAGGAGTCCATACTCAAGGAATGGCCTCATGTAGGTGTTTAGCTCAGCCTCTAAATTTGTTCCGGTAGGCAGCGTCAGGACTGGTGTCTGGCAAATTAGAGTGGCGCTCACTGGCAGGCCAATTTGCTGCTGTGAGCCATTTTTCATGCTCACTAGGGGTTACAAGTAGCTTGCACAGATGCAGGAGGTCTGCCTCAGAGGGTTCATTGGTCGGGACGCGGGACAAAGAAGCAAATATCGGGATGTCTGGTCACCCTAAGTTCCCTCAGTTGAGGCTGTCAGAACCAGAAGGGCCTTGCCTCCAACATGCGCCTCTGGTGGTGCCTGTTCCTCGGCTGCTGGTGTCTTAAGGTCTGGGGAGTCCACAATGACAATTCTTTTATCCAGCAGCAAGTGTGGATAGCTCAGACACTTAATATTTCTAATTGCTGGGTCTGCAGACACATCCCAGGCCGCTCTCAAACTGGTGTTCCTGTCCTGGCAATCCCACTCAATTCCCCAGACCTCACTGGAGGACCTTGTCCATTTAACAAAACATGGAACAGCAATGACACTTGGGAAGCGGTGGGAATAAATGTATCTAAATGGATAAGTGTGGTGGAGGGAAAAGGTCATTGGTGTTGGGTGTGTAATGGGACAGGGCTGGATCTGGGAAAAAGCCATTGCCTTCAGCATATTGTGGCCAATGGTGTATGGGATTATTCGAACAAAACTAAAGAGTGGCGGGCCAGGTATGGGGATATGAATTTTTTCTCGACCTGGGATCAAACAGAAAAATCAATCTCTTGTTCCCCCTACAATAACCTTAGTGAAAACAATACAATCTTTCAATGCCATGCAAATAACACCACTCCTCGTAAGGAGAATTACCCTGTGCCCTTTGGGGGATATTACTCCTCCTTTGGAGGCACCTATGTGACAAATGGGTGCAACCGACCCTTCCCAGCCTTAATAGGCCATCATTGGGTTTGTGGGACCAAAGCTTATACTGCGTTACCAGCTAACTGGTCAGGTATCTGTTATCCCGCCCGACTCTTCCCTCAATTCCGAGTGCTAGGGTCCTTCCCACGAGAACGCCTCCGTAATTTCAGGCGAAGAAGAAGGGACTTACCAGATGCCCAATGGTATGTAAATAACATAAGCCCCTTAACCTGGGAAGAGGCCATTGGCGGTTCCCTTATCCCATTTGGGGGAGTAATACACCATGCAAAAAGGCTCCTAAGGTTACAAGCAGTAGTTGAAATAATGGCAAATGAAACCGGAGAGAGTTTAAAAACCCTGGCCAAAGAAACAGTGGCGATCCGACAGATGGCCCTCCAAAACCGTCAGGCATTGGACATAGTGCTGGCGGCCAAAGGAGGGACCTGTGCTCTCATTGGAAAAGAATGTTGTGTGTTTATACCTGATAACACCAATGAGGTAATAGATTGCGCTAGGCACTTAGATCAAATCGCATATCTTCCCCATGAAGAGCCGAGTTCTTCATGGAAGTGGCTAAGTAACCTGTTCAATTTCTCTGGCATAGGAAACTGGTTGTTTCAGGGAGCCCTGACTATCCTGTTTGGAATCCTAATGATTTTTGTATGTTTTCAGTTAATCTCCTGTTGTATCCAGATTTGTGTAAGGTATGCCACCCAGGTGACTGTCCCAAAACAGAGTGCTAATATGATGATTTTGAATATCGCTGATGAACAAAGAGATAAAGAACGGTTAATATGTGGAACCCAGTAATTGTTGGTCATTTGCGTAGCTTGACCAAAAGGAGGGATTGTGAAAGTAGAATGAATTATATTGTAAAAATAGAATGGATTAAAGAAATGCTGTATATACCTTTAAGCAGAAATAAGGAATGCTGAAATACAGGTTTCAGGAAAAGAAACATTAAGGCATAAACAATGAGTCCACTTAAGCTAATGGTGAAACATCAGCCGGAGATCTGTAAAAGTTAGTAAGGAAATTGAATATGTATGTCTAGCCTCAGGTAAAACTTGTCAGTTCTGCTTTCTTTGTCCTGTTGTTAAGTTTGTGCCCTTTTTATCTGTATAAAATAAGGTAGTGTGGGTCTTGCATGGTGCTCACATTATCTGGGTGTATTAGCAGAGCGCTGTGCTAATAAACAGAGTGGTCTAACAAATTCATAGATTCATAGATTCTAGGACTGGAAGGGACCTCGAGAGGTC
>NW_020692632.1:19044-20929 GCF_002925995.2 Terrapene triunguis
TAGAACAGCTTCCCCCCAGTAGCTTTTTCAACCTTCTGAAATAAAAATTGTGAGTCCTGAATCTAACTTTCACACAGCTGAAGAGAAACCCAGAATACCATGAATCTACTGTCGCAACAAAGATTGTGTTTTATGTTTGGTGGTTTTGTCTTGTGTTGTTTGTCTTGTTGCTAGCATTGTGTATTTTGTTACAAAAAAAGAGGATACTGCATTAGGCATAAAAGGATTAATAAGCATTTTAACTGTATTTACAGAAACCAATGCTGCAAAAGGGCTGAGGTCAAGAAACGCCAGTCTGTTAACAGGGAAACATCCTTAGGTGGTAAAGGCACATTTAAAGGCAAAATATGCATGAGACACAAGGTTTATCTGTTGGTGAGAATGAAAGGATGCACATAAAAATTTTTGAAGCACAAAGTGAAATTATCAAGGGAAAATGCACTTTAATTAAACCTCTTCCCCTCCCTACCCCTCCACCTCCCTCCAAATTATCTGTAGCACACCCATCCCCATGGTGGTCTACCCCTATTCAAAACCTGCGGTTCTTAATGCATCAGGTTTACAAATATCTATCACTCTATTCCCCACTGACTGGTACCTCAGTAATACATTTGCTACCTGTTCTCGGTTTACCAAAGTAGGTGAAAGAATGCTGCTATGGGCAATTACAAACTCGGTAGAAAGGAACATCTGAAAACGGCAAGCTCTCACAAACTACCAATGGGAAAGTTGGAAATCACTGCAGGAAGCTGACTCAGTGGCTCGAATTCAATGCCTGGAACATGCCCTGGGGGCACTGGACAGGGGGGTACTATTGCAGGGGTCTTCACTTAGCTCAACTGACCATCTGTTGGGAAATATCATTCTAACCCTTGAAAATATTACAGAATGATTGAACTAGTAAACAGTGGGGAAACTATTTTATGGGGAGAAGCATGTGGCCAGGTTCAACAAACCCTCACCAATCATCTTGTAAACCTCTTGCAGGATGCCCACAAGGGTTTATGGCCGTCTGGATGGGAGGGGATCAATGTAGCAAATCAATTAAAGGTGTATTGGCCCTTTAGAGCCACCTGGCAGATAACCTTGGGGGACGGCACATTACATTACGGGGAACGCACTGTACCCTTCCTGTCAGGGGAATGGCTGGAGGAAAATGGACCTCGGCCACCCTTTTACAGCCGGGATTCGGGGGTGGGTGCAAATGGAGATGGTCCTAAGAACCCATGTGGCAAGTGCGAATAAAAAATAACGACACACGGTTTCTAACGGGGTCCGAGGTGTACTATCCACACATAGGCTTAGTGTGGGTGGGGCAGGGAAATACATGGTAGGGGTGGACACAGGAACTGCCGCCCCTGCAGTGCATAGAACTCATACCCCTTCAGCATTGGGTGAAACAGAGAAATAAAATTTGCTGGGAGGGATCGGCCATGCTTGATGGACAGGTTCTGAAGGGTGAAAGATGTGTGGAGCGGGTGGGATTTGAACCAGGAAACTTCTCCTTGCAGATGAGAAACTCTACTTATCAGATTCATATACCAGCCGTGTGACAGCTTAATGTAACCAGATGCTCAACAATACCCATTAACTGGACTATGGTAGTACTGGAACCCACCTGGATAAATTGGGATCTTTTGACACAATTGCTCAGGCAGCTCCAGGCCAAGCAACTCCGGACACAGGTCTTGGAAGCCCAGGCCCTTCGAGGAATGAATGCCTTCTGTCGGAGAAAAACTGAGTTCTCACTTTTTGTTTGGGTACAGCAAGTCAGATGCTTTATTAACTCTCACAATTGTGCAGAGGGAGAGAGCTAAGCAGGTCTCTCTCAACAGTAGACAATTACAGCAAGCATTTATACCTTTTGTTACAGACAATAATGAGC
>NW_020692632.1:20939-70908 GCF_002925995.2 Terrapene triunguis
GTCATGCATTGCAGTTCTTTTCTGACAGTTCTTTTTCTGCTTCCACACTTCCAACTAGCTACTGAACTGCCTGCTAATTGTACTTGGACTGATGTAGCCTGTGCCCTTTGGACAGGCCTAATGGACACTCATTCGCTTCTTGGTCGTATTACTCATGTTATAAGGGTGTTATTCATATTAATTGTATTATTGATCATATTTATGGGGTGCTTAAGGTTATGTGCTGCCTTAGCCTCTCCCCAAAAGCCATACTTGAAAATTCAGTGGCTTACCCCTTTTATGACCTGCCTTGTCTCTCTCCCCGTAGCATGACCGGTGGACCAAGGTATTGGGCAAACTGAAGCCAGGGCCTCCAGCTCAAGTGCCCCGCTGTCCAGTGTGTGGGAAGGAGGGGCACCTGGGCCCTTCTTTGAAGAGAGTGGGGGAGTGTTGGGGCATGTAAGGGTTAAGTAAAGACCTGGGTAACTGCTATCATGGTAATAGGGAGTAAGGCACAGGACAGAACTATTTCTTTGCTTGATAGATAAAGTTGCCATCCTTTCCCCTTCCTTTCTGCTTGTAAAGGATAGATAAGCATTGCAGCTGCATAAGGAATGTGGCTGTCTGAAGGATACCCTTTGTGTGAAGAAGTGTTATCTCTCCCCCCCTCCTTCCTCTCCCAGCTACATAAACGAGCTCAGGGTCATGGCCCCTTCCTCCCTCCCCTGTGAACTGCTGAGTAAGGGAACTTGTGGCTACAATTACTGCAAAGAAATGAATCTTCAAGGTAAACATGTTTATATAATATGCTTAATGTTGTAAATAGTAAACAGGGGCGGGTATAATTATGTTCAGTATATAGCTAATAATATTTATTATATGGGTATCCATGTTATCAAATAAGGGTTTGGGGGCGTTGTAGTAAATGTGGGTATTTACATATTAACTTAGATAAAAGAGTGTGATGTGATTAATTCGGGGCTTACTCTACAATTGGGTCGAGGGGAACAAGTACCGCAATAAAGTAGTCCGTTTACTCAATCCACCTCTGGTTCCTCCTGATCCTTCTTTCCAACTCTAACAGGTGGAAGACATGGAACAGGAGACAGCCTCTCCCCCACCCAGGAAAAAACATTAATAGAAACCTTCCTACCCCAAGGCAAAGAGAGCAGGAGGTGGTAGCACTGGAGGGAGAGCCTCTCCCTAATCCAGAAACAGGGAGAAGCATCCAGGAAAGAGTCCCCCTCAGCCCAAGACAGAGGGATGTGACAGCCCTGATGGGGAGACCTCTCCATTCATGTCTCTGAATTTAATATTTCAGACATGTAGAAATATTCACCAGAATTCGCGTGGTCAGCATCAAGGGTGTTTGGATGCTGAGCAGTGAGAAGGTTTCTGTTTACTGGTGTGTGCGTGTATATCAAAGAGCAGCTTAGGTGCCACCAGTCTGCTGTAAAGGAAATCCAAGTATCTGTACCCCAGGATCCCCAGATAATTCAAGTCTCTGGGACTGGAACAGAGCCCATCTTTGAACAAGTCCAACACATTATTGCTCTTTCACTTAACCAGATAAAGCAGAAGAGAGTTCAGATCACGTAGCACAAACCTAACTGCAGTGCCCCTCACTAGCTCACCCTTCCCTTGGGAGTCCTTGGGGCCATCTGGGCTCAGGAAAAGCAGGCAGGGCCCCCTGTCTCATGAAGCTGCTGCATGCTGGGAGACTTCACTCTCTTCTTTTGAGTTGGAGACAAAAAGCAAGATCCATGAAAGGACCAAGTTATTGTACTCCTGCAGGAATTCTGCGTGAAAAAAAATAAAAATTCTGCAAAATTTTGCATATTTTATTTGTCAAAATACCACAATGTAATCATGACAGTTTCAGTTGTCTCCAGCCCCCACAGTCTGTCCCCAGATCCCCTCCTGCAGCTGGAATGGACAAGTGGCCTGAGAGCTCTCTGTTTATCCCACACCATGTACCCTGCAGGCTCCTAGTGTGAGCTCCCCTCACTCCTGCTGTACTGGGCCATTGGGCCCCAGCCCTCACCTGGTGGGGGGAGCCTGGTGCTTATTTCTCTCACACAAAATAAACAAACAGAAAATAACAAAACTGTGACCGCCTCCTGACTGTTCTTAGCCACTGCACTTAAGGCTTACACAAAATCACAAATATCAGTGCTTAAAGTGTGAACCCCACTTGGAGTAACAAGCCGTATATATACCCTGCTCGCTGCACCACTGTGACATTCCCCTCTGATGTTATCTGGACTGGTGATCTGCTAGGTCAGTCCAATCCTTAACTCTGGAAGCCAGCCTTTCCCTGCTCTGCTGTGAGAACCCCCACTCCTGGGCTGTTCACGCACAGCCTCTGGCATGTAAGCTGCTCCCAGCTACATGAGTGAGCACTTTTGGCCAGCCACTGCTTGGATTGTGCAACCTAACGACACTAGCCAATATCTCCAATTCCAGATGCAACCCTAGGAACCTCCATCTTGTAGTGTCCAGTTATGCCCACTGGACGCTGCAAGCTTCTATGATTTTATCAATTCAACAAAGAAATTGATATGTACCATGCTTGTTATCCCAAGGGGAGTCTCTGACATGCTTCTAACCAAACACACTGCTTCAGATAGAATAAACAAACACATTTATTAACTACAAAAGACAGATTTTAAGTGATTAAAAGTGAAAGCACAAGAAGTCAGATTTGGTCAAATGAAATAAAAGCAAAACGCATTCTAAGCTGATCTTAACACTTTCAGTGCCCTTACAAACTTAGATGTTTCTTACCCCAGGCTGGCTGGTTGCCCTTCAGCCAGGCTCTCCCCTTTGATCAGCGCTTCAGTCACTTGGTGGTGGTGTCTGTAGATGGAGGTGGAAGAGAGAGAGCATGGCAAACATCTCTCCCTTTTATCCTGTTCTTTCTTCACTCTTGGCTTCCCCTTCCCCCCCTCCCCCATTCAGAGTCAGGTGAGCATTACCTCATCGTAGTCCCAAACTGACCAAGGGAAGGGGGGGTGACTCACTTGAGAGTCCAACAGATCCTTTGTTGCTGCCTAAGCCAGTGTCCTTTGTTCCTGTGAGGCTGGGCTCGGTTTGTCCCATATATGCCCTGATGAGGTGTGAACTGCCCCTCTGCTCCTGGAGAGTTTTGCCTGGGCTTGTTTTAAGCCATGAGGACACATTTTCAGCCTCATAATTATATACATGAAATTACTACCTATAATGTTACTATAACAACAATGCTTAGTGCATCATGAGCCTTCCGAAGACACCCGAGCAGGGCCGGCTCCAGCTTTTTTGCCGCCCCAAGCGGCGAAGCACGGGGGAAAAAAAGCCTATCGGCGGCACTTCAGCGGCAGCTCAATCACGCTGCTTCATTCTTCTGCGGCAATTCGGTGGCAGGTCCTTCTCTCCCTCTCTTCCACTTCGGTGGCACTTCGGCAGCAGCTCAAAGAGGAAAAGAGGGACTGAGGGACCCTCCGCTGAATTGCTGCCGAAGACCCGGATGTGCTACCCCTTTCCATTTGGCCACCCCAAGCACCTGCTTCCTTCGCTGGTGCCTGGAGCTGGCCCTGAACCCGAAAGGACAAACTTTGCATTGGATACCTCACAGTCATATTATAAGGATGAACATGGGGGTGCACAGTGTTCCCCCGAGGAACAGAGTGTCACAACTTCACGAATTGCAGTGGAGTTATTCCTTAAACTACAAAGGCAAGAGAAGTGTGACATTGATCTTGCCACGTGTAGTAGCTACGACACGAGATTGCTTGTGGCATTCACAGAGGTGCTGACCACAGTGAAATGCTGCTTTTTGGCTCTGGAAACAAGCACTGAGTGGTGGGATCACATCATCATGCATGTCTGGGATGAAGATCAGTGGCTGCAGAACTTTTGGATGAGGAAAGCCACATTCATGGGACTGTGTGATGAGCTTGCCCTAGCCCTATAGCTCAAGGACATGAGAATGAGAGATGCTTTGTCATTGCAGAAGCGCATGGTGATTGCACTGAGGAAGCTGGCTACTCCAGACTGCTACCGATCTGTAGATAACCAGTTTGGAGTGGGAAAGTCGACCATTGGACACGTGTTGATGGAAGTGTGCAGGGCCATTAATCGCATCCTGCTCTGAAAAACCATGACTCTGGGCAACATGAGTGACATTGTTGATAGCTTTGCAAAAGTGGAATGCCCTAAGTGTGGAGGGGTGAGAGATGGCACACATATTCCAATTCTGACACCAGACCACCTAGCCACCGAGTACATTAATCACAAGGGGTATTTCTCAATGGTTCTCCTGGTGCTTGTGGATCACTGTGGGTGTTTCACAGACATTAATGCAGGCTGGCCCAGAAAAGTGCATGATGCATGCATCTTTTGGAACACTGGCCTGTTCAGGAAGCTGGAAGTAGGGACTTTCTTCCCAGACCAGAAGATCACTGTAGGGGAAGTCGAAATGCCCATTGTGATCCTGGGAGACCCCGCCTACCGCTTAATGCCGTGGCTTATGAAGCCATACACGGGGCAACTTGGCAGCAACAAGGGGTGGTTCAACAACAGGCTGAGCAAGTGCAGAATGACTGTTGAGTGTGCTTTTGGCCATTTAAAAGCCTGCTGGTGCTGCCTCTATGGGAAGCTGGACCTGGTCAATGACAATATTCCTATGCCTATAGCCGCATGCTGTATGCTCCATAATATTTGTGAAGGGAAGGGTGCAAGCTTCACTCAGGGCTGGACCACAGAGGCTCAGTGCCTGGAGGCTGAGTTTGAACAGCCAGAGACCAGGGCTATTAGAGGGGAACAGCATGGGACCATAAGAATCAGGGATACCTTGAGGCAGCAATTTGAAGCTGAAAGCCATGAATATTTGTTGCTTTGCTTGGGATTTCAGTGCTTGCAATGCTAGGATGTGACTGGTGCACATGATGCAATAAGGGGGTTTAACATAATTGTACGTTGCTTTAATAGAATCATAGAATATCAGGGTTGGAAGGGACCTCAGGAGGTCATCTAGTCCAACCCCCTGCTCAAAGCAGGACCTAATCCCAACTAAATCATCCCAGCCAGGGCTTTGTCAAGCCTGACCTTAAAAACCTCTAAGGAAGGAGATTCCACCACATTCCTAGGTAACCCATTCCAGTGCTTCACCACCCTCCTAGTGAAAAAGTTTTTCCTAATATCCAATCTAAACCTCCCCCACTGCAACTTGAGACCATTACTCCTTGTTCTGTCATCTGCTACCACTGAGAACAGTCTAGATCCATCCTCTTTGGAACCCCCTTTCAGGTAGTTGAAAGCAGCTATCAAATCCCCCCTCATTCTTCTCTTCTGCAGACTAAACAATCCCAGTTCCCTCAGCCTCTCCTCATAACTCATGTGCTCCAGCCCTTTAATCATTTTTGTTGCCCTCCGCTGGACTCTTTCCAATTTTTCCACATCCTTCTTGTAGTGTGGGGCCTAAAACTGGACACAGTACTCCAGGTGAGGCCTCACCAATGTCGAATAGAGGGGAAGGATCATGTCCCTAGATCTGCTGGCAATGCCCCTACTTATACAGCCCCAAATGCCATTAGCCTTCTTGGCAACAAGGGCACACTGTTGACTCATATCCAGCTTCTTGTCCACGGTAACCCCTAGGTCCTTTTCTGCAGAACTGCTGCCTAGCCACTCAGTCCCTAGTCTGTAACAGTGAATGGGATTCTTCCATCCTAAGTGCAGGACTCTGCACTTGTCCTTGTTGAACCTCATTAGGTTTCTTTTGGCCCAATCCTCTAATTTGTCTAGGTCTCTCTGTATCCTATCCCTACCCTCCAGCGTATCTACCACTCCTCCCAGTTTAGTGTCATCTGCAAACTTGCTGAGAGTGCAGTACACGCCATCCTCTAGATTAGGGGTCTCAAACTCAAATGATCACGAGGGCCACATGAGGACTAATACACATCGTGAATCCTAGCTCCTGGCAAGCAGCAGACCTCTTGGTTTTCTCGGTCAGGGCGGCAGATAGATGACTCAGTCCCCCTGAGGAGGGAGTCCCCGACCACCACCACCCTCCTCCTTCTCTTGGGAGTGGTGGTTGTGGAACCCCCATCCCTAGGACAGTGCATCTCATGGCTTCCAATCAGTGGAGTCTCCTTCTGCTCCCTTCCTTCAGATGTATCATCTACTCCACTCGCCGCATTAGTACCTGCAGTTCTCTTTTTGCTTTCAATTAATAGAATAAAGATTGCTTTCAAACCAACACAATTCTTTTATTACAAGACAACAACCAGAGGAGAGAGTCAAACAAAAAAAACCAGCAGGGAGGGGGATGGGAGAAGGGAAGGTCCCAGGAGGAGGAGGGGTCCCAGGATGGTTAAAGATTTGTGTATGTCCGGGGATCATATCCAACCTTCTCCTTTGGAGTACAATGCAGCGGGTACTGTACTTCAGCAGGGCCAAACTGCAGAGGGATGTGAGTTGAACGTGGTGGGTACTGGGAGTCCATAGCGCTGGACTGTGATGTGGGAGGAGTGAAATGCTGTGGATACAGACTGGAGCCAGGAGATTGATAAGAATGTGTTTGTGGTGTCTGGGGGTGCATGGGAAAGAGTTTTTCGACAGCAGCTGTAGGGGAGGGAGGGCAAGGAGCTGCTCAGTTTGAAGAGCTAGTATCGCCTGGAGTGCGTCTGCCTGGTGCTCCATAACCTTCATTCTGGCATGCTGCCTTCTTCTTTTGGTCCCTCTTCTCGCTGTCCCACTACTCCTTCAATTCCTGTTTCTCGGTGGTGGAGTGCATCATAACATCACACAGAGAGTTCGCCTTAGTTCTTCTTGGCCACTTTCGAATTCTGTGAAGCCGTTCAGCTGCCGATAACAAAGAGGGATTCTGGGCTCCCAAGGTCATCTCTGTTAAGTTAAACACAACATTTTACAGAAGCAGTATTGTTTACAACACAGAAATCACTGTTTCAGTGCTTTAAAACACAGCCAGTACTCAAACACCTGTCACTAACTGGCTGAACCCAGGCAAGCACACATGAGCCACAAGACCCCCAAAATGGTGAGAAGCCGCAGGGGCAGGGTAAATCACTGCTCCCAGACCCTGCTGTACACTGGGTACGTGACTCTTGGGGAGAGCCAGCCCTGTGGGGAGGGGCTGGTAACACTGGGCTACAATTTTTGAGAAGTCGTCTGCTTCAGAGATAAAGTGTGCTATTTATTATGTATTTTGATGTGCTGAATTCAAATATGACAATTAAAACAACTGATTGGCTACTGTTTCTAAGATATTTAAGTTTTTACATTTTATGTCTATGTATATTGTGTAGATAGTAGAGTTTTAATCATAAATTGTAAACCTAGATCTTTTCATGTGTTTATGGTTGCTTTACAGGATAATATTTCACCTGTCCTGTTTATGTAACACTTTAAAAATCAGCAAAAGGGTTATATAAATAAAAATTATTATGAAACAAAAGGCAAAAAACTATTATGTACATAGTTTAGTCCTATTCAGTGTCTACTCGGCGCTTCTTGGCTTGTGTCTTGTATTCATTAAATGGAGCATCTCTTGTCACTGTCCAGCAATAGTCTGCAAGCATTGATGGGCTCCATTTGCCCTGATAGCGTTTCTCCATTGTTGCAATGTCCTGGTGAAATCGCTCGCCGTGCTCGTCGCTTACTGCTCCACAGTTCGGTGGAAAAAAATCTAGATGAGAGTGCAAAAAATGTATCTTTAGTGACATGTTGCAACCAAGGCTTTTGTATGCCTTGAAGAGGTTTTCCACCAACAACCTGTAGTTGTCTGCCTTGTTGGTTCCAAGAAAATTTATTGCCACTAACTGGAAGGCTTTCCATGCCGTCTTTTCCTTGCCACGCAGTGCATAGTCAAATGCATCATCTCGAAGAAGTTCACGAATCTGAGGACCAACAAAGACACCTTCCTTTAGCTTAGCTTCACTTAACCTTGGAAATTTTCCACGGAGGTACTTGAAAGCTGCTTGTGTTTTGTCAATGGCCTTGACAAAGTTCTTCATCAGACCCAGCTTGATGTGTAAGAGTGGTAACAAACTCTTCCTTGATTCAACAAGTGGTGGATGCTGAACACTTGTCCTCCCAGGCTCCAATGACTGTCGGAGTGGCCAATCTTTCTTGATGTAGTGGGAATCTCTTGCACGACTATCCCATTCGCAGAGAAAACAGCAGTACTTTGTGTATCCAGTCTGCAGACCAAGCAAGAGAGCAAATCAAATCGCCACAAAGCTGCCACTGATGTTGGTCATAGTTTATGCACCTCAAAAGTTGTTTCATGTTGTCATAGGTTTCCTTCCTATGGACTGCATGACCAACTGGAATTGATGGCAAAACATTGCCATTATGCAGTAAAACAGCTTTAAGACTCGTCTTCGATGAATCAATGAACAGTCTCCACTCAGCTGGATCGTGAATGATGTTGAGGGCTGCCATCACACCATCGATGTTGTTGCAGGCTACAAGATCACCTTCCATGAAGAAGAATGGGACAAGATCCTTTTGACGGTCACGGAACATGGAAACTCTAACATCACCTGCCAGGAGATTCCACTGCTGTAGTGTGGAGCCCAACAGCTCTGCCTTACTCTTGGGTAGTTCCAAATCCCTGACAAGGTCATTCAGTTCACCTTGTGTTATGAGGTGTGGTTCAGAGGAGGAGGATGGGAGAAAATGACAGCACTGTGACATTGATGTTTCAGGACCAGATTTTTCATCCTCTTCCTCTTCCTCGTCTGACTCAAGTGAGAATGATTCTGGTGCATCGGGAACCGGCAGTCCTTCTCCGTGGGGTACTGGGCGTATAGCTGATGGAATGTTTGGATAATGCACAGTCCACTTTTTCTTCTTTGACACACCTTTCCCAACTGGAGGCACCATGCAGAAGTAACAATTGCTGGTATGATCTGTTGGCTCTCTCCAAATCATTGGCACTGCAAAAGGCATAGATTTCCTTTTCCTGTTCAACCACTGGCGAAGATTTGTTGCACAAGTGTTGCAGCATATGTGTGGGGCCCACCTCTTGTCCTGATCTCCAATTTTGCAGCCAAAATAAAGGTGATAGGCTTTCTTAACCATAGTGGTTATACTGCGCTTTTGTAATGCAAAAGTCACTTCACCACAAACATAGCAGAAGTTATCTGCACTGTTCACACAAGTACGAGGCATCTCTGCTCACTTTGGCTAAACAGAAATGTGTCCCTTTGCAAAATCAAACACTGACAAATAAGAGAGCACGACACTGTATGATTTCTAGAACTGATATAGGGCAATTTGTTCAGCAGAGTGATGTAAGCTTTGTTATGATTGCATCATCCATGACTTCTAGGAATAACATGATGCAATTCATATCATGTATGATGCAATACCAGCTTCAGATTGCATCATTCATTATTTTGCCTAAAAAGCAAGTACTGTCCAAACCCAGTCATAGATTTATTCATAGATCCAGTCAAAGATGTATTTTAGTCATTTCTGGTTTAAATTGAGATCCCTTCCCTTTATAACTCACTTATCCTCCGCCATTCCCAAGTCAAGGGTCGTATATACTGACCCAATAGCATATCTTGAAAACTAGAGCCAAACAACAATTTTAAGCATCATTTTCGTTCTCAGTGACCCAGAATTAGTAAAGTTTGACTACATTTATTTCAGAAGCATTTTGGCTGTAGAGCAGTGTAATCATTCCTGTCCCCACACTTTCCACAGGATGTGATCATTATGGAAGATATCTCGCTGCTGAGGGTGAGCAGGGAATCAGGGGAGGGTCTTCTCCAAGTCTGCGGCTTCCACCCTGGCCCCTACGTGGCTCGCCTGTGTGCAGCAATGGTCCCCTCTCCTCCCCGTGACAGCACAATGATGCGGTAAAGTTACCGTTAATGGGGCAAGAAACAAAGCAGCTCTGCCAAGGGACCTGCAGCAGCGGATTGCCCAGTATCTCCATGAGAGTTTCCTGGAGATCTCTGAGAGAGATTCCTATGAAGTAAGTGAGTCAATCAGTAGCCTGTTCCGTCGCTCAGAGGAGGCATGCGGTGGGAGACAAGCCTGCTTTCTGCAACCCTCCTGCCCACAACAACTCACTTCAGCAATTCCCCAAATCAGATTCACTTACTACTCTCCTGTTTGCGTTTCACCGATTTCTGACAGCTGTGACTGGCTAGGCTCCTTCGGGGTAGAAAAGAGCTCCTGGCTGCATGCATCTCAGGACTCTGAGTCATCCTCTGCCTATGGGTCCCCTTTCTCCTCCCTCCCCCCCACCCCCACATCCTCATCCAAGATTTCCTCCTCCTGGCTCGGTCCACTCTCGACTGGCATGCGAGTGACCAAAGTATCCACAGTGGCCTTCACAGTGGAGGTAGGTGTGACGGTGCCCCCCCATAAGGTTTTATGGAAATATGCTTATGGATGTATATATGACATAACTAGAATACGTTTTATGCTACATATGTCATGTAACATATCTCTGTAAAGGTTATGATCTACTGAATCTATTAATCCTATTTGTATGCAGGTATCATTTTTGTATTCGAAGTTATGAATATTGGCTGTGTACTGGCTTGATTTTTAAATAGCCTTTAACGAACAATGGATGTTGGAAGGCCCCAATCCACATAAGAAGTCTTCCTGAAGACATTCAAGATACCATGTGGGCAATGGCTGCTGCCTGTAAAAAACTGAGTCATGCATGGACATGTGACTTGCCCAGGTGACTCCAAAACTCCATCTTGGAGCTGGACTTTGCATAGGAGAGAGGAAGGAAGCTGGAACATAAATCATCCAAGTGTTTTGTGGATGTTCTTCTGGTGAATGAGCCTGATGAACAGCTTTCACATGACCTAGTAGTTTTGTATAATGCTGCTTCAATCCTTTAGTCTAAAATAGCCAAAATGAAAGCCTCTGATTATCATCTAAAGCCAGGTGTTTGTCCTTTATAGAGATCAGCTACTTCTGTACCCCCGTTGGTGCAGGAGTTTGTCTTTTGGTTGATAGATAAAGAAGCATATAATTCAGCCAGCAGTGAGTATCATCCTTCAGAAGACATTCAGAGAAGGTGCCTCTCAATTGTGGAGGGCACAGTATTTAACAGTTCCAGAATGATCACATAATTGCACACAAGCCTGGCTGCACAGATACACCAGGAGTTTGGGTCTCACAGTTTTATTGACATTGTTCACCTTTATGGATCCTGCATCAGTTCTGATGAGCTGAGGTGGTTCATAACTAGTGCTGCAAAAACTGAAGTAGAAAGACTGCAGGGAGGTGTGTTTGTTCCAAATGGAACGGTATCGCTTCATGCTAGTGGAAATCTCTTCCATGAAGGAGATGATAACATAGACATCACTGAAGAGACCACTAGTAGCTAGAGTACCTTCCATTCCATGGCTACAGTGCTATTTCCAGCTTCAAAAGAAATATCACTGAAGCATGGGAAAGAAAAGCCACTGACTGTCCCCAGGCAATCAGTGTCTTATGCAGTGTGCAGCATTTGATAAACCTAGAATTTGTCCAGAATCGACTCACCGTGGAAAAAGTACTTGAGAAAATCAACTCTTCTAACCTACAAATGAACGCTGTCTGAGATATCTCCTGGTGTCTATTAAGATGACTATCTTGTGAAGTCCTACCAGTACCAAAAGAGACTGATATTGTTCATACTTAAGTGAATCCATTTTGGACAGGTTTCAACCACAAGAATGTAACAAAGTAGAACATCTACACAGCAGTTGAATATGTGCATATTGTGGATGCCAAATCAGCTAGCATGGCCACAGGCTATACTACAAAGCTGAAATGTAAGGAAAGGGCAGCAGCTCTAGGATGGCAGCCTGCCATTCAGCCCATGAATCAGCAGCTGTGTGATGTTGCTTAGAAAGTGATATGAACTCTCCCAAAATAATTTAGTACCATTGTGATTCACCTTGGTGGTTTTCACACCCTGTGCTAATGTATTGCATATCTTAGAAAATTTGGGGGAGATGCAGAATTGCTAGACCATCTTGTTGATTCTGATATTTTTGCAGCTTGTATTGGTAAGCAACTCAACTCTAGCATCTGAGGCCCTGAGTGCTCTGAAACATTAATTTGTTAAATGGTGTGAGCAGGAAGGAGGTACACTTGTGGTCCAGCATTTGTCTGGCAAATGTTGGCTGACACTCAAAAGGTGTTTGAGTCTGAAGACATTGAGTCCTTACAACTTGAAAGCCTTTGATGATGCTGTAGAGGAGGTGTGCCCAGTCTCCTAGATTCAAGTTCTGGGATTATTTTCTCCAGGTTATGCAGATACTATTTCTAAATGTGCATGCAGAATGAGCGGGTGATTGGAAACTTCACAAATACACACACAGCATGCCATGCTTCCATACCTCTTTACAGCAAACAGTCCCAACTATGCCAGATGGCACCAATCTACAGTCTTGGTATGTTAAATCTTCCTGAAGAAGCACAGAGTAGCTTTGAATTCGGGGAATTTGCTTCAGGTCAGACTCCTGGTTCTCTCAATGGAACTTGGAGCAACATGGGAACAGGGAAAACTGTCATCAGAGACTTAAAGGGTAGCAGTGGGATTGTTGTCAGAACACTCTCCCCTGCATAGAACTGTGTACATGCCAAGGCAAGGAAGACTGGCGTAACCCACACACTTTCAACAGAAACCATAATGATGAACAAGATGAGGCTAATGATGTTGAAAAGCAATGTCACCAGCGCTATTACATTTCAACAATACCTGTACAAACTTCTTACTAGATTTTGTTTTACCCTTTAGGTTGTTGTGGTGGGGCTTTAAGGTCACAAAAATCTACTTTTATGTCTTGAAATAATAATAATTAAACTAACAGAAACAAATGCAAATATTTCAAAGTGGGCATTTTAACATATTGATGGTGTCATTAGTTATCCTCATGTCTATGGTAATGGCCCATAGACAGCTCTGCATCATTACTCCAGGATCATTTTCTCAAGTTTTCAAATGATGTATGATGTGTGTGTCAAGAGGGTATATTAGATCGATCATATGAGTAATGTCTGCGATTCACCTATATATTTCCACTGAGGTTAATGGATCTTTTTTGACTGCAGGGATTGCAGCATTAATGCCAGATCGAGGGATCAGAGCAGTATATGCTAGTGTTTTACACATGATAAGTCAGGGAAGTTTCTCTTTATTTCCAACTTAAACAGAGGCTGAAATTAACCCCTAGTGAATTTCAACATCAGCTCTGCCCTGTAGTGACACATTAGGGGTAGGGTGTATGTGTGTGCTTGGGGGGGGAGGGGGGAATCTAACCTGTTTTGAAAAGTCAGTTTAATGTAATTTAGGACCACAAACAGTAAAACATCTTTGTCAGTCTCTGATTGTTATTACATGGTGGTACGAGAGGGCTGAGCTAAGGTTGGTCGAGTGCCCTAACTGTACATTTCTAATCTGATCATCTTTGGATTTATTTTATGTGGAACTTAAACTGTGCCTTTATAATCCTTGTTGTGTGGTTAAAGATAACATCCCTGCAATGCATTTTACCCAAAGTCACTGATATGTCCTCTTCTCTGTAACTTCACTTTAACACAGTTTTTGTCAAGCAATAGATAGATTAGATAATATCCATGCTGGAAAGGGGGAGGGGAAAGAGCCATCAAGATGATTATTACTTGCACCTTAGTTTCCTTCTTTACTTAACAATAAAACTTCCCAAGAAACAGAGAGTTAATGTGACTGTTGGGAACAAACACTATCAGAGCTGGTAAGGGGAGTTTTCTTTTATTGCTGCCAAGTCTGAAGGTTAAATCAATTCCTGCTTCTAGAGATGGGAGGGACAGATTTTCACATAAACTGTGGTTCTAGGGTTTGAAGGACAATAATTCACAAAAAATTTGAAGCCAACATTCATATTTAGGCATCTAAATAAGTGGTCTGGCTTTCAAAGGTACTGAGTACTTGCACCTACCATTTAAGTTAGGTAGATCAGTTGCTGCTCAGTACCTTGGAAATCAGGGCACTTATTTAGGTGGGCAGGTCTCACATTTACTCTAAAATATGCAACACCTGCCCTGAAGCCCTATTAGGCTTAAAGCCTTGGAGATGGGTGGAGATTCTTCCATGGATACAGACTTGGCTTTCTTCTGAATATTGCCCAGGACAGGGAGCTCTGAAGACGTTGGGCAGGTCATTAACTGCTCTGTGCCTCAGTTTCCTCCTCTGAAATATGGGGATTATGATGTTCATCCACCTGTGAAAGCACTTTAGGATTTGTAATTGAAAAGTTGAATATCAGGGCTAACTATTATTATAGGTAGTGATGCCTGCAGTTAAGGATGCCTGGCAGTTTCCATTATAAGATTCTGTTTTCAATTTCTGATAACTTTGATAAACTTTAACAGTTAAGACTAAAATTTTCCATGCTGGGTGTCTGCCTCTGGTGGAGCATTTCTGGAAAATTTCAGCAAAAATGGTTCAGCCATTTCTGAGAAGGAAAACAGGGAAAAAATTATAAAAGGTTTAGAAAACCTGAGCTATGCGGAAAGGTTTAAAAAACCTGGACATGTTTAGTCTCGAGAAAAGAAGACTGAGGGGGGACCTGATGATGATCTTCAAATATGTTAAGGGCTGGTATAAAAGACACTGACCAATTGTTCTCCATGTGCACTGAAGGTAGGACAAGAAGTAATGGGCTTAATCTGCAGCAAAGTGGATTTAGGTTAGATATTAGGAGAAACATTCTAACACTAAGGGCAGTTAAGATCTGGAACAGGCTTCCAGCAGAGGTTGTGGAATCCCTGATATTGGAGGATTTTAAGAGCAAGTTGGACAAACACCTGTCAGGGATGGTCTAGAGAGATGAGGTGGGTGCTGTAATATCTTTTATTGGACCAACTTCTTCCAATAAGAGATATTACCTCACCCATCTTGTCTCTTTAATATCCTGGGGCGGATACAGCTACAACAACACTGCAGACAGGGATGGTCTAGGTTCACTTGGTCCTACCTCAGAGCAGAGGGCTGGACTTGATGACTTCCCGAGTTCCCTTCCAACCCTGCATTCTATGATTCTATGTTAACTTGCCCTTGTGTAGCGGGGTGGTCACCCGGTCCTTCCCTGAAGGGCTTAAAACAGCCTGAGGAGAGGGCTGTGGCAGGGAAAACAGCTAATAGGCTGATTGGGGAAGCAGCCGCAGCTGGACCACACCCAATCAGGCCTCAGCTGGCCCTATATAGGAGGCTGGGAGCCAGGAGCTCAGCAGTCTTCCTCTGCTTAGAGAGAGAGAGAGGGGCCTGGCTGCTGGGCAGCTTAGGGTGCCTAGAGTTTGTCAGGGCTGGGGTGCTCCAGGCTGGCAACCACCCAGGCTGCAGGGCCTTGTCCAAGGCTGCATAGAGGCACTGGGTTGCAGAGAGAGGCAGCAGGTCCAGACTCAACCTTGCCTATGATGAGTGGCTTTTATACTGCAGTCTTCACCAGGGAGCGGGGGCTTGATGATGACTGGCAGTAGCCCAGACTGAGGCAAGGTGGGGATTAGAGGGTTGGGGAGTTAGAGGGGAGACCCAGAGGCAGAGTGTGGGGGTATTGCCAGGGGGCAGCACCCCAGATAAAGGGCACCGGGGTCCAGGAGGGACATAGGGCCAGTGGCAAGTGGGACACCGGCCTGCAGAGGGTGCTCCGGAGGCTGGATGAGATAATTCCCTGAGTGACCAGCAGGAGGCACTGCAGATGTGTCTTGTGCCAACCCAGTGAAAATCTGCCCAATTCATAAGCCTCTGAAAAATCACTGTTCATACATGCAGCTAAATTCTCTGTACTGAATGTTCTCCAGCCTCTCACAGCTCCTACCTGGGACTGGACTGCACATGCACCACCCACACAGAGCAACTGAGCATGTTTCAGGCAAGACTGCAGGTGCTGAGCAGGAGGTTACCTACAATTGCACTTCCTGACTGCCAGGGGCCCTGTGGTGCCAGGCACTTGAACTGCGAGCAGGGAGACTCTCTCCTGAGTGTTCAGGTTGCAGAGTCAAGCTGTGAGTCATAAGTGAGGAAATGCCAATACTACAGTTGCCTGTGAAAACTTAATTCAGCCCTCTCCTGCATATTATATGATACAGACTTTCATGACAAGGTCACATGCCGTTTTTCCACAGGGCCTAGGATTAAACTTTATTTGAACTGCTGAGACTCCTCCCTTAGTTTCAGCCAGCTGTGAGACACCGCTAAGCAGCCCAGACTATGACAAAGGGGGTGTGCGTGAGTCCAACCAGCAATTTTGAATACGTTGGCAGAGGTTCCACAGGGTATTGTCTTTGGGTAGAGGCAGGTGAGTGGGTGAGAGGAGAAGCAAGACAGAGACAGACAGACACAGCTTGTACAAGCAGCTGGCAGCACAACCCTGGAAAACACCCAGAGACAGTTTTGGGGGGTGGCTGAAGAGTGGTTTGGGTGCTGTGAGCAAGGACACAGTCCCCTGTTGTTGGCTCCTTCTGTGTTCAGGGGAACACAGTTTTGTCCATTCCTTGTGAATAAACAAGATTGCACCAAAGGTCCCAGATTCCACCTTCAATTTCTCCTTCCAGCTGGAAAACAAACAGGGACCCAAACTTTGAGTAGCTGCTCAGGCCAAAAGGGGTAGCACTGTTTTATTTTCCCTGAGGAGCAGAAAGCTCTGGCAGAAGGTGCCGTACAAACAGAATTTATTGCTGTTATAGTGACCAGTGGAGAGCAGGAAAAGCAGGTTTCAGAACTGACATGCCCCAGGTTGGCACAGATGGATCACTGAGACTGCTGGCATCAGACCTGCCATCTCAGTGCTTGTTGAGGGTGTGTGCCCATCTTAGGGGACTTTGATCGCTGTGCTGCAATCAGCCTGTCCCAGGGTGTCTATGATCGTAACTTTCCAACCACTTTGATACTTTCATTTTAGCAGCAGGTGGAAGCAGCAGGAGGCAGGACGCTCAGTTCAACTAAAAATACATTAAATGAATCAATAAAGTACGAAGAGTCCAGTCTGCAGCCCCTGGGCTCCGGGACTCCCTGTGTGGAATGGGGGAGGCAGCCTCAGCAAGGGAAACGGACACTTATGATACAAGCTCTTCCTAGAATGGCTGTGGATGGGAGGCCCCTGCAGAGACAGAAACAGCTGGACAGCTTCTTTCCAAGGTGCAGCAGGTAAGGGAGCTCTGGACTTTGGTGGGTCTGTCTGAGATTTGCTTACTTAGAGCACTTCTTCTCTAGATCAGTGGTCCAAAAACTTTTCTGTCGCACCCCCCTTACTCCTGTCCATATGCCCCACTCTGCCCCCAGGAGCTGCAGTTGGAAGCCAGGCCGGCAGCAAAGCCACAGCTCCCGGGAGGGGTGCAGACAGGTGTAAGGGGGCCAGGCTGGGGTTGGAGCTGTGGCCAGGCCGGGAGCTGGGCTGAGGTCACAACTGGGAGCAGATCAGGGACTGGGAGTGGTGCCGGAAGCAGAGCCGCTGCCGGGGCTGGGGTGGGGCTGGGAGTGGAGCTACAGCTGGAGGCATGGCCAGAGCAGAGCTGGGAGCAGAGCGGGGCTGGATGATGCTCCCTTTCCCCCCCACACACCCCCTTGTGGGGGATTGCCCAGGGCCCACCGCACACACACTCCGCACAAATGTTTGCCCCACTGTTTGGGGACCACTGCTCTAGGTGAGCTGTTACTGCCAAAGGTCCTCGTTCCTGGTGATTGCAGGGATAAGCCAGCGCCTTCTCACTCTGAATTTAAACCTGGCTGTGGAAATGTCCATGAAAATTCAGAGATCTCTGCTCATTGGAACACAGATGGGGACGCTGACACAGGGCTGGTTCTTCCTTTCATTCGTCTGCTACAGTTAGTAATATTAGATGTAATTGTCAAATAATGTCCATTTGTAATTTTCCTTCGGGGATGTTCTGATGCTGTGTGTTGTGTGTGCATGTGTATTTCTTTCCCCATCCCTTAGTTATAAGGGCCTGATGCACAAAGGGAGTTAGGTGCTTTAGTCTGAGGTTTTAAGCACCTAAGTCCATGGGCAGAGGGTGAAACCTGGGGTCGGGGAAACTAGCCTTCAGCCCAACCCATCACTTCTTCCCAAGGCCCCGCCCCTCCCACCCCCTTCCCCCGCCGGAGCCCAGAATCATACCCCCTCCTCCGCGGCCACCAGGTCCCCGGCCACCCGAGCGTAGGGTGACCAGATGTCCCGATTTTATAGGGACAGCCCCGATATTTGGGGCTTTTTCCTTATATAGGCTCCTATTACCCCCCACCCCTGTCCCGATTTTTCACACTTGCTGTCTGGTCACCCTACCCGAGCACTCCCGGCCCCAGATTGCCGGGCGGGCAGGTGGCACAGCTCCCCGAACACCGGGTGGGCGGGTGGCACGAGCACCGGCTCTAGGTGCCCAGAGTCCCTAGCCCCAGCCCCAGCCCATGGCTCCGGCCATGGGGGAAGAGCCGCAGAGCGCCAGCGGGGGCAGAGCATGGGCAGGACCACACCGAGCTGTTTGGCGAGGCACAGTCTCCCCTGGCCTTTAATACCTGCTGCCCATGCCTAAGTCACAGTTTTAGGTTACACCGTGATGCACAAAATCCCAGCTGAACCCTCTAGGGGCCTAAACACTAACTCAGCACCTAGGCTTTTGCAGTAAAAGTTCCCTCAGTGCCTGTGTTTCTGCCTCTTGGCATGTGCCCGGCTGCCTCCCTCTCCATGTCAGTACACCTATCTCTAACCTGAGCCCAGAGCGATTCACAAACCAGGGGAAGATAGGTGATCGGCCGCCTGCCGGATCGGGCTCCTCAGGCAAGTGTTCACAAAAAGAATAGGCCTTCGCTCCTAACCTTTAGCCCAGTGGTTTGGGTACTCACATGGGCAGTGGCAGACCCCCAGTTCAAATCCCCCTGTATCTGAGGGGGTAGAAGGGATGTGACCTGGGATCTCTCACCTCTTAGGTAAGGGCCTTAACCGCTGAGCTGTGGGGTAAGTTGATATGGGGCTTCCTCACTTCTGGGTGAGCGTATGACCCACCAGGCTATAGGGTTATTCTCATGTGGGTGCTCTCACTCTCTCTGGCCCAAATAGGAGATCACAAGCTCCAGTATGATTCTGTAACCTGGTGGTTAAAGCCCTCATCCGGGATGTGGGAGACCCAGGATCCAGTCTCCCACTCCGATGATTCTCTCATTATTTATAGCCAGTGGAACGGCTTCACCAGGACAGACAGAGGGACCCCACAGCAGATATCCTGGAGCCCAGTGATTCAGGCACTGACGTGCAAGATGGCAGATCCCTGTTCAAATCACTTCTCATGCTCTGCCTGAGGGGGGACTTGAACCAGGGGCCTGCCACACCCCAGGGGAGTGCTCCAACTACTGGGGTAAAAGCTATGAGGGAGGGGTACCTCCTCCTTTCCCCACCCCCCAGCTTCTGATTAAAATGGCATAAGTGCCCAGCTCCAAAGCCAGTCCCCCACTGTTGGTTGCTACCAGAGCTAGCTGCCTCGCTGCAGCCCAGACTGAGGTGCCTATCTCTGAGAGAGGGGCGGGGCTTAGCACACCCCCCTTTGGCTGGCATCTCCCTTGGGCTAGCTTGGGCAGCTCCCCGCCTAGTGTTCTGGCTTTCGTTAATGGCAGTCTAGGGCACCTACCTCTTCCCGTTCATTGTATGGGACGCTGCGCACCTAACTCAGGCTTTGTGAGTCCCTGTGATCTCCTAGGCACCTAAAAGTTAGGTACTGTTGCTGTGATGCTGAGCTCACAATGCTGAACTTCAGCCTGCGTCACTAAAGTGACGTTCCAAAATGAGGGGCTGAAAGAGGAGAAGAGAAAAACCTTGGTCCAGATTCAGTGAATCCCTCCCAGCCCCACCCCAGTGTGTAGGGTCATTACCCTGAGGGAGGGCAGGTGCTGTTACTTCAGGTTCCTGCCAGGGCAGGGGGTGCTTCACCTACCCTAGAGCTCTGTCAGTGGGAGTCATGGGGAGTGGGGGAGGCGGTGAATCTGCACCCTGGAGCGCTGGTCAGGCTCCCTTCCTGGCCAATGCTGGCTGCTCCGTGGGCAGAGCTGTCCCTGACAGCTGTCCCAGTTTAGGGGAAGTTCCAGGCACAGTCTGGTTCCTGGGAGGATTTTACACCATGGCACAGCCTGGCAGGGGCTGCACGGTTGGATGCAGCGTGAGTCTGAGTGTCTCTAAGGGTATGTCTACACTACGGGATTAATCCGAATTTAGATAATTCGAATTTGGGAAACAGGTTGTATAAATTCGATTGTGCGCGGCCACACTAAGCACATTAATTCGGTTTTTAACCACATTAATTCGGTGGTGTGCGGCCACACTACCCCATTAATTTTAACCACATTAATTCGGTGGTGGCGGCCACACTAACCCTAATTCGAATTAACAAAATCGATTTTGGCGCTACTCCGCTCGTCGAGGTGGAGTACAGAAATCGATTTAAAGCGCCCTTTAATTCGAACTAAATGGCTCTGTTGTGTGGACGGGTGAAGGGTTAATTCGAATTAACGCTGCTAAATCCGAATTAATCCCGTAGTGTAGACCAGGCCTAACACTTTATCTAAAGCTCTTTGTCTGTCAGAGCGGTTTGGAGGTTGCAGATCCCAGGGGCACAGCTGTGCCTCACTGAATTCATCCCTGACATTGCACCAACGCTGGAGACAATGAGGGTGGGTCACTGACACATAAAATCACCACGGCCACGTAGGGAGCTCCCCAGAGAGCCCTCACCTGGGACAGGCATGGCTGGGAGGTGGGGCCACTTCGCTCCAACAATAACTTTATATTTAATATTGAAATGACCCCTCCACTTCCAGCTCTGGCCACTGCTCTCTCAGGCCTTCTCTAGATTGGCTTTGTCTCTCAACGTGTCCCTGGATTGCTGCCATTGGTTTCCACAGGCGGTAGCCATGGTGCAAACACTAGTGAAGACAAGCAGCCACTGAATGTGGCATTTTAACCACCATGTCATCTAACCCTGGTCAGAGCAGGTGCAGACAACGCCGGTTTGTCTGAATCCGTTCCCTTCTGGTTCAGCACGTCTGACCTCCTCCCCATGCCCCATAGCACTGTCACTGCATCCCACTCACTTGCGGTCTGGTTTGTTATTTCTCCTGTTCCCCAGACCAAGCTACGATGATGGGGAAGGTTCCCTCGTTCTCCCCTGGCTCCACAGTGAGCTCCGCTCTGCCCGGCTACGTCGCTCTCTGCCTCGCTCTACAGGTTCACAGGCTGGCGTCAGGTAGGAGCTCCAGCCTTCTCATTGGGTTTGCTGCCTGTAGCTATTATTGTTGGTCATCACCATCCATCTCACATCACTGCCTTGTCTTATAAACAGCGTCTGCTCAACATGCCACCTGGTGTGTCTTGTGCTCTTTACACAACAATCAGCAACATAGAGAAACCACAAGGCACAGCTCGGTCCCCAGGAACCATGGTTACTATCTATACGCAATCTCGTCAGGCCTACTACACACATGCTGCTGCTCTGACTGGTGGGTTCTAAAGCATAGCACATGGTGAGCACCATTACAGGGCTCACAGACTATTTAAAGGGACACTACCCAATTCCTATGCACTGCACTGCCAAACCTTATAAGTCACAGATCAGACTCTTCAGCCCCCCCAAAATCATGAATCCCTGACTCTCCGGTTATGAAGTAATGACCCACAAGTCATTCACACTGCACATCTGACTAGACCAGGGGTAGGCACGTGAAACCTTAGACTGAATAAATGAAGACTCGGCACACCACTTCTGAAAGGTTGCCGACCCCTGGACTAAACGCTAAACCTCATCTCAGGGTATGTCTACACTACGAAATTAGGTCGAATTTATAGAAGCCGGTTTTATAGAAATCGGTTGTATACAGCTGATTGTGTGTGTCCCCACATAAAATGCTCTAAGTGCATTAGTTCGGCAGACCGCATCCACAGTACCGAGGCTAGCGTCGACTTCCGGCGCATTGCACTATGGGTAGCTATCCCACAGTTCCCGCAGTCTCCGCCGCCCATTGGAATTCTGGGTTGAGATCCCAATGCCCGGATGATGCAAAACAGTGCCGCGGGGGGTTCTGGGTACATGTCATCAGGCCCCTCCCCCTCCGTCACAGCAACGGCAGACAATAGATTCGCGCCTTTTTACCTGGGTTACCTGTGCAGACAACATACCACGGCAAGCATGGAACCCGCTCAGCTCAGCTCACCGTCACCATATGTCATCTAGGTGCCGGCAGACATGGGACTGCATTGCTACACAGCAGCAGCAGCTAACTGCCTTTTGGCGGTAGACGGTGCAACATGACTGGTAGCCTTCATTGGCGATCTGGGTGCCGGCAGTCGTGGGGCTGGCAGCCGTGGGGCTGCATTGCACCAGCCCCCTTGCCTTTTGGCAGTAGATGGTTTATTACGATTGGTAACCGTCCTCGTCGTACAGCAGTGGCTGTCGATCATGGACACCTGGGCAGACAATGATGGTTATCAGTCGTAGTATGCCATTTTCTGCCATGCGCCCTGTTGGCTCATCGCACGTTAGCTGAGTCGTAGTATGCTATTTTCTGCCAATTGCCCAGTATTTTCTGCTAAGCACCCAGAAGAGGCCGAGGGTGATCTGGGTGCTGGCAGACATGGGGCTGGCAGACGTGGGGCTAGATTGCTACACAGCAGCAACCCCTTGCCTTTTGGGCAGAAGATAGTATATTACGACTGGTATCCATCGTTGTCATACTGCAGTGGGTATCAGATGGTGCAATAGACCTGAAGGCTAACTGCCAAGCACCCAGTATTTGCTGCCAAGCACCCAGTAAATGCCAAGGGCTATCAGTCATGCTGCACCATCGTCTTAAGATGTAAAAAATAGATTTATTTTGTATTCATTTGCTTCCCCCCTCCCCCTTGCTAAACCCAGGCTTTTGAGTTCAATCTTTGGGGGGGGGGCATTCTGTGTGACAGTTGTTTGTGTTTCTCCCTGATGCAAAGCCACCTTTCTTGATTTTAATTCCCTGTACCTGTACGCCATGTCGTCACTCGCCCCTCCCTCCCTCCCTTCTTCCCCTGGTCCGTCAGATACTACTTTTGCGCATTTTTTCAGACCAGACACCATAGCTAGCACTGGGATCATGGAGCCCGCTCAGATCACCGCGGTAATTATGAGCACTATGAACACCACGCGCATTGTCCTGGAGTATATGCAGAGCCAGGACATGCCAAAGCAAAACCAGGACCAGGCGAGGAGGAGGCGATTGCAGCGCGGCGACGAGAGTGATGAGGAAATGGACATGGACCTAGACCTCTCACAAGGCACAGGCCCCAGCAATGTGGAAATCATGGTGTTAATGGGGCAGGTTCATGCCGTGGAACGCCGATTCTGGGCCCGGGAAACAAGCACAGACTGGTGGGACCGCATCGTGCTGCAGGTGTGGGACGATTCCCAGTGGCTGCAAAACTTTCGCATGCGTAAGGGCACTTTCATGGAACTTTGTGACTTGCTTTCCCCTGCCCTGAAGCGCCAGAATACCAGGATGAGAGCAGCCCTCACAGTTGAGAAGCGAGTGGCGATAGCCCTGTGGAAGCTTGCAACGCCAGACAGCTACCGGTCAGTCGGGAATCAATTTGGAGTGGGCAAATCTACTGTGGGGGCTGCTGTGATCCAAGTTGCCAGGGCAATGAGAGACCTGGTGATATCAAGGGTAGTGACTCTGGGAAACGTGCAGGCCATAGTGGATGGCTTTGCTGCAATGGGATTCCCAAACTGTGGTGGGGCGATAGACGGAACCCATATCCCTATCTTGGCACCGGAGCACCAAACCACCGAGTACATAAACCGCAAGGGGTACTTCTCAATGCTGCTGCAAGCCCTGGTGGATCACAAGGGACGTTTCACCGACATCAACGTGGGCTGGCCGGGAAGGGTACATGATGCTCGCGTCTTCAGGCACTCTGTTCTGTTTCGAAAGTTGGAGGAAGGGACTTTCTTCCCGGACCAGAAAATAACCGTTGGGGATGTTGAAATGCCTATCGTGATCCTTGGGGACCCAGCCTACCCCTTAATGCCATGGCTCATGAAGCCGTACACAGGCAGCCTGGACAGGAGTCAGGACCTGTTCAACTACAGGCTGAGCAAGTGCCGAATGGTGGTAGAATGTGCATTTGGGCGTTTAAAAGCACGCTGGCGCAGCTTACTGACTCGCTCAGACCTTGGCGAAAAGAATATCCCCATTGTTATTGCTGCTTGCTGTGCGCTCCACAATATCTGTGAGAGTAAGGGGGAGACATTTATGGCAGGGTGGGAGGTTGAGGCAAATCGCCTGGCCGCTGATTACGCGCAGCCAGACACCAGGGTGGTTAGAGGAGCACAGCAGGGCGCGGTGCGCATCAGAGTAGCTTTGAAAACGAGTTTTGTGACTGGCCAGGCTACGGAGTGAAACTTCTGTTTGTTTCTCCTTGATGAACCCTCCGCCCCTCCACCCCCCCACCCGGTTAACTCTACTTCCCTGTAAACCAACCACCCCACCCTCCCCTACTACCCTCCCCCCTTCGAGCACCACTTGCAGAGGCAATAAAGTCATTGTTACTTCACATTCATGCATTCTTTATTAATTCATCACACAACTAGGGGGATAATTGCAAAGGTAGCCCGGGATGGGTGGGGGAGGAGGGAAGGAAAAGGACACACTGCAGTTTAAAACTTTAAAACTTTAGCACTTATTGCTCGGGAAATCATCTGGGCTGGAGTGACTGGGTGGCCGGAGGCCCCCCCACCGTGTTCTTGGGCGTCTGGGTGAGGAGGCAATGGGACTTGGGGAGGAGGGCTGTTGGTTACACAGGGGCTGTAGCGGCGGTCTGTGCTCCTGCTGCCTTTCCTGCAGCTCAACCATACGCTGGAGCATATCAGTTTGATGCTCCAGCAGCCGGAGCATGGACTCTTGCCTTCTGTGTGCAAGTTGATGCCACCTCTCATCTTCAGCCCGCAACTTGCTCTGTTCCTCCCGCGATTCAGCACGCAACCTCTCCTCCTCAGCCTGCGATTCAGCCCGCCACCTCTCCTCTCGTTCATATTGGGCTTTTTGATAATCAGTCATTGACTGCCTCCACGCATTCTGCTGGGCTCTGTCAGCGTGGGAGGCAGTCTGTAGTTCTGCAAACATTTCATCACGCGTCCTTCGCTTCCGTTTTCAAATATTCACTAGCCTCTGTGAAGGAGAATGATTTGCAGCTGGTGGATGAGAAGGGAGAGGTGGTTAAAAAAGATACATTTTAGAGAACAATGGGTACACTCTTTCACGTTACATTTTGCTGTTCACATTACACAGCAGATGTGCTTTCGTTACAAGGTCGCATTTTTCCTCTTATATTGAGGGCCTGCCGGTTTGGTGTGAGAGATCACTCACGCAGTGCCAGGCCACAGATTTCAGCTTGCAGGCAGCCATGGTAAGACACAGTCTTTTGGCTTTTTTAACCTTCTTAACATGTGGGGATGGTTTCAAAGAGTACTGCTCTCATTAACCATACCAAGCACCCGTTGGGTTGGCCATTTAAAATGGGTTTGCAATGTAAAAGGAGGGGCTGCGGTTTCAGGGTTAACGTGCAGCACAAACCCAACTAATAACCCTCCCCCACACACCCAATTCTCTGGGATGATCACTTCACCCCTCCCCCCACCGCGTGGCTAACAGCGGGGAATATTTCTGTTCAGCAGAGCAGGAAGGGGCACCTCTGAATGTCCCCTTAATAAAATTGCCCCATTTCAACCAGGTGACCGTGAATGATATCACTCTCCTGAGGATAACAAAGAGCGATAAGGAATGGATGTTGTCTGCATGCCAGCAAACACCGGGACCATACGCTGCCATGCTTTGTTATGCAATGATTCCAGACTACGTGCTACTGGCCTGGCGTGGTAAAGTGTCCTACCATGGCGGATGGGATAAGGCAGCCCTCCCCAGAAACCTTTTGCAAAGGCTTTGGGAGTACATGAAGGAGAGCTTTCTGGAGATGTCCCTGGAGGATTTCCGCTCCATCCCCATACACGTTAACAGACTTTTCCAGTAGCTGTACTGGCCGCGATTGCCAGGGCAAATTAATCATTAATCATTAAACACGCTTTCTTTTAAACCATGTGTAATATTTACAAAGGTACACTCACCAGAGGTCCCCTGTGTGCCCACAGGGTCTTGGGTGAGTTCGGGGGTTACTGGTTCCAGGTCCAGGGTGATAAACATATCCTGGCTGTTGTGGAAACCGGTTTCTCCGCTTCCTTGGTGCTGTGAGCTATTTACATTATCTTCATCCTCATCTTCCTCGTCCCCAGAACCCGCTTCCCTGTGTGTTTCTCCAGTGAGGGACTCATAGCACACGGTTGGGGTAGTGGTGGCTGCACCCCCTAGAATGGCACGCAGATCCGCGTAGAAGCGGCATGTTTGAGGCTCAGCCCCGGACCTTCCGTTTGCCTCTCTGGCTTTGTGGTAGGCTTGCCTTAGCTCCTTAATTTTCACGCGGCACTGCTGTGCGTCCCTGTTATGGCCTCTGTCCTTCATGGTCTTGGAGACCTTTTCTAATATTTTGCCATTTCGTTTACTGCTTCGGAGTTCGGCCAGCACTGATTCATCTCCCCATATGGCGAGCAGATCCCGAACCTCCCGTTCTGTCCATGCTGGAGCTCTTTTGCGATCCTGGGACTCCATCACGGTTACCTGTGCTGATGAGCTCTGCGTGGTCACCTGTGCTCTCCACGCTGAGCAAACAGGAAATGAAATTCAAACGTTCGCGGGGCTTTTCCTGTCTACCTGGCCAGTGCATCTGAGTTGAGAGTGCTGTCCAGAGCGGTCACAATGAAGCACTGTGGGATAGCTCCCGGAGGCCAATAACGTCGAATTCCGTCCACACTAACCCAATTCCGACCCCCTAAGGCCGATTTTATCGCTAATCCCCTCGTCGGAGGTGGAGTAAAGAAACCGGTTTAAAGGGCCCTTTAAGTCGAAAGAAAGGGCTTCGTCGTGTGAACGTGTCCAGGCTTAATTCGATTTAACGCGGCTAAAGTTGACCTAAACTCGTAGTGTAGACCAGGCCTCAGAATGAGCAGGTGAAGGTATTTGCCGGCTTCTTCATTCTTTGCTCTCAGTGCAGCCCATTTTGTGACCCTCTCCACACCTGGGGCTTCCTCCACAGCTACTTGGGCTCTGTGGTTTCCCCCTTGCTGTGGTTTCCAACCTGCTAATTTAACCAGCTCTCTCTGTGTCTCCTGATGCTGAGTCACTGCCCTGAGACCCCCCTTTCTGTGCAATTCCACAATGGCTGGTTCTCTGCCCCTGCTCTTTTCTATCTGCCTCCTCCCCCCTCACCATTATCTTACCTCTGACTTTGCCTTTAAAGCCACCTCCTGCAGAGTGGTGATGATTATCTGTTTTCACATCTTTACACCTTGCAGGCCCTTACACCATCCCTACACCAGCTGGGGAGGGCCCCACACTGGAGCAGCATGAAAAGATCTTGGTGTATCAGAGAATCAGTCCTCCCAATATCCATTATCCCCAAGGTGCCCAAGAGAAGGGTTGAGCCCTATTCAGATATAATCAGGAAATTGTTTAAAGTTCACATGTGAATTCTGTGTGACAGATATTACAGCCACATGTGGACTATCAAATTTACTTTATGAACGTTCTGTGTATTTTTGTACCCGCTCTATAAATAGTATCTATACATGCTATGTGTAACTTTGTGGGCTCGGGATTGTAATCTACTCCATGGGGGAGGGTTACTTCATCTCCTCCAGGATTTACACACCATTGGGGATAATTACTTCTGGGACAGGTAACAGCTCCAGAGAAGTGCCACCCCTAGGGAAAATTGAACAAACTAGTTCAGACTAGATCCCCGAAGCCAAAGAGAACAAAGATTTTTGGTACAAACCCTTGAGGCCTGGGATCTTGGGCTACAAACCAACAGGATCTGTTAACCAAGAGGGCAAACCCTTAGAGGAAGGTTTGAAGGACTTTGGACCCTACCAGAGCATCCCATGTGCCAGATGAGAATCCTTTGGGATAAGTGTAACATGTTCAGACCTTCAGTTGGTTTATGGTAACTTTTATCTGTCAAGCTTTTATCCTTCAATATTCTCTGCTTTGGAAGAGCTGTTTGGTTACTGGTAGCCGCTGGCACACACTGTCCATAGCCCTGGGATAGAAAGCAAAGTGCAGGTGCTGGTCTTTGGTCAGGCCTGCTGGGAAAACCACAGTGAATTTCAGGGAGGCTGCAAGGTAGGGTGACCAGACGTCCCGATTTTATCAGGACTGTCCCGATATTTGCTTGTTTGTCCCGCGTCCCGACCGATGTGCGGTCGGGACACTGGACAAACAAGGAAATGCTCCGGAGCCCAGAAGTGCTCACGCCCCCCCCCCAGCCCTGACTCCGCCCCCTTCTCCCCCCATTGGCTCCCTCCCCGAATCCCCGCCTCTTCCCCAGGCTCACCATTCCTCCTCCCTCCACAAGCTCTGGAGGGAGGCCCGGAGACGCAGGGGAAGTGCAGGGCCGGGGTGAGTGAGAGTCCGGCCTGGCCCCGAGCAGGCAGGACTCAGTCGGGCGGTAGGGAGAGTAGGGGGGTGGCCCGCAGGGCCAGGCGGTGGCTGTTCTCCCCCCCGGGCAGCGGGACTCGGGAGCAGCTGCTGCTGCAGCTCCCACTGCCGCAGGGGGAGGAAGTGGCCGATGGCCAAGTTCGGCGGCTGCGGCTCTGGCGCCCCCGAACCCCCCGAGCCCGGGCCTGCTGCGGGGACCCAGCAGTGCGCACGCTGCGCCCAGCCCCTGGCCAGTCGCGTCTGGGCTGGCTGCCCAGCTGGTGCAATCCCGCGGCGGCCTGGGGCGGAGGCATCGGCAGCCCAGCCCCGTTCATTCCCCTGCGGGACCCGAGCAGGATGGGGGGGCTGGGGCCTGCTGCCCCCACTCTGGGGCCGCCCGCAGGATTGCACCAGCTGGGCAGCAGCCCAGACGCAACTGGCCAGGGGCTGGGCACGCACAGCATGCGCGCTGGGTCGCCACAGCAGGCCCAGGCTCGGGGGGTTCGGGCCCGGGCGCCAGAGCCGCAGCCGCCGACCTTGGCCATCGGCCGCTTCCTCCCCCCGCGGCAGTAGGAGCTGCAGCAGCGGCTGCTCCTGAGTCCCGCTGCCCAGGGGGGGAGAACAGTTGCTGCCTGGCCCCGCGGGCCGCCCCCCTACTCTGCGTCTCCGGGGCCTCCCTCCAGCACTTGTGGGGGGGGGTTTTTTTTTTTTTGCCCCGCCCCCCCCATGTCCCGATATTTGACCTGGGTGATCTGGTCACCCTACTGCAAGGGTAAAACCCCAGTGTGGAGGGAGAGGGACGTGGGTCCCTGCCTGCAGAGAGGTGACGGCTGTCGGTCTGAGACTTAAGGGAACATTCCTTGAGCAGGCCACACAGGGAATCAGAGATGCAGTTACCCCAAACCTGTGACTCTCTGTACTCACAGACATGTCTAGTGCACTGCCTGGGGACGTGGCGTTCACTTCTAACACAAGGTGCTCTCTTACTGCGTGTCTTACTGCTGAATTAATGCCAACCCCAGCTCCTCACCGGTTTAACTTCCATTTTTTATTGTAAATTTCACAGGACAGTTCACAGTGACTGGACCTGACCATCCAATCACTGCCTCCCTAGCTGGAGAGGCCGTCCTGCCCTGCCACCTCTCCCCCAAGATGAGCGCTGAGAACATGGAGGTGAGATGGTTCCGATCCGAGTTCTCTGCAATCGTGCACCTGTACCGTGATGGGCAGGATCAGTACGGACAGCAGATGCCAGAATATCGAGGAAGAACTGAGCTCTGGAAAGACGACATCACCAATGGGAGAGTTTCCCTGAGAATACGCGATATCCAACTGTCAGACGGTGGGCAGTATAAGTGTTTTTTTAAATCGAGTGTCTCTTATGAAGAAGCTTTATTGGAACTGCAGGTGGCAGGTCAGTAACTTGTTCTGATACTTTGACGTCTTCAACAGGGTAATAAGTGGAGTCAGAGGGGTCATTGTGAGATGACACAATTTTTCTCATTATAGTGGGGCAGTAGCTCTGCTCTGGTTAAGGTTGATTCTAGTTTACTGTTTAACAGCTGTTTTTTTCGAAGGTCTCTAAAATTAACACACATACTCAGATTGTCTTGAAAATTGCTGTGACTCATTGGAGTCTGGGGTAGGGTTAGTGGGCTAAATTTGAGTCATTAGAGCAAGGGGTTAATGAGATACACAAACACCCCTGAAAAGTCAGGTGAGATTAACATGTTGCCATTATTACAAAATTTTTGTGATCACCTGGGGCCAAACAATGGCAGATCCTCCCCACACTGATGCCACCACCTGGGATTGATCTTGGCTTGCATCTGGCACCCACAGGGTTATAATGGTTGATGCACAGGGTTCTGTAGCCCAGAGCCTGGTATAAGAGTGGGAGAGTTGGGGAATTTCCCCCCCCCCGATGGGTAAAGGCAGGAGGCCTGACCCCTGAACCAGAGAGACCAGAAGGGGACATGTGTAGCTAGTTCTGTAACCGTGACATAAGCTTTAGGTCAGGTGCAGCAAACAGCAGACTGCTGGCAATCCCCCTGGCAATAAGAGTCCTCTGTGAACTTCTGCTGACACAGCCTACAGACCTCAGCACTGAAATGAAGCAAACATGATCCCTCTCCTCATATCGCAGTGACAGCTCTGTCACCCTGCTCGAATGAATCCCTCCACCAGTCACTACAGCGACTCCGAACACGGGGAAGGCAGTGGGAGTGAGGGCAGAGAGATGCTAGAATCCAAATCCAAGAAACACAACACAAGCAATGGCACCTTCCCATAGCCCTTCTTCATGCCTGTGTATTATGGCACCACCCTCACTGAACCGTTCCCAGAGCCTATTGCCAGCCCAGGAGGCAGAGTTAAGGTTACAGGGCTGGGGCGCTGTGTGCCATTACTTTGTATCTCTTGGGTTTCAGACATTTAAGTTTGGCCGCTCTCTGTGTTTTGGAAAGGCACAAGGCCCTGCTGGGCAACCGTAATTCTGCATTGACGAGTATTTGTTGGGAACTAATATGTAACTATAGAGCTCCTGTGGTCAAGATGGAGTCTGCTCTGCAGAGCAGCTCCAGCCAAGAACAGGCACGCACTGGAGTGCAGCAGGGTAACTCCCTTCTACCCCAGGGCACAGGTGATGCATCAGGGAGGATGCAGGGTCATGTGCTCACCCAGATTTGCTGCCTGGCTTGTACTGAGCATGCCTAGTAATACTGCTGAAGCCAGCTGCCCTCTCTCTGACTCCCCCCCCCCCCCCCCCACACACACACACTGTCGGCAGGCACGAGTCATCCCAGCCCCAGGGGCACCTGTTCGAAATCCTCTGGGGTAAACACGCACACACCAGAATAGTACAACAAATATAGGAAGGGGAAATATTTATTTACAGAGGGATGAAGGTAGAAAAACAACTGGAGGAATATGGGGGGGGGGGTGATAAAACAGGCTGAGATCCAACAAGAGGCCCCAGTGGTACCACAACATAAAAGGGTAGATGCTAACCACTGCGTCTACTCAGAGTTCAGGAGTCCTGGGCAGGGTTCCAGTGCAGTGGTGAGTCTTGGTGCTCCTGGTCATCTTTGATGCCAGTGAACTTTCCCCAGCAAACCCCTCTGGTGCCCTCTTCTGCCGCTCTCTGCAAAGCCCCACAGAGCAACAACCTCCCCACTTACCTGGCTGCAGCCTCCCTCTTTATTCCCAATGCAAGGTCACAAGTCCCAGTACTCACGGCCCCATACAGCTCTGGGTGACAGGGATACTGGGTTCAGCTCTGGTTTGTCCTTCTCAGGTGATTCCTTCCTGTCACAATGCTCCTCCTGGCTCCGGTCCTGATGTGTCCCCGGTCGGCTGCTCTGTCCCTCCCAGGCTTCTCAGTTGCTTCTCTTGTTGGGAGCTACAGACACACATGCCCTGTTCCTCTCCCTCTCTCCACCCTCCTCCCCATAGGCGCCAACTCTGTGGGTGCTCCAGGGCTTGAGCACCCATGGAAAAAAATTAGCAGGTGCTTAGCACCCACTGGCAGCCACCTACTAGCTTCCTCGTCCGCCGGTGGCCCTGCTGATCAATTCCTCCCCCTCCCTCCCAGCGCCTACCACCTGCTGCAATCAGCTGTTCCACGGCGTGCAGGAGGCGCTGGGAGGGAGGGGGAAGGAGCAATGGTGGGGCGTGCTCAGGGGAGGGGGCGGGACAGGAAGAGGCGAGGTGGGGGTGGGGACTTGGGAGAAGGCGTCGGGTGGGGGTGGGGCCTGGGGTAGAGCGGGAGGTTGAGCACCCCCCACAGAGCCTGGAGGAAGCTGGTGCCCCAGGACAGGTTTTAAAGGGGCCATGGTCTCTAAACCCCAAGGGGGGTTGTCACGGAGTGTGGGGGGACACAAGGCCCTGCACCCCCGGCTTCCTGCGATTCACCATGACTCTCAGCCAGCCAGTAAAGCAGAAGGTTTATTTAGACTACAGGAACACAGTCCAAGACAGGTCTTGCAGGCACAGACAACAGGACCCCCTCAGTTAGGTCCATCTTGGGGTCCCAGGGGCACCACAGGCCCATTGGGGGGGAGGCAGAGCCCCGTCTGGGCTCCCTCCATTACCAGCCAGCTGCTGAAACTCTCCCCCTCCCAGCGTCTCCTCCCCCCTGCCTTTGTTCAGTTTCCCTGGCCAAGGTGTCACCTGGCCTCTAACCCCTTCCTGGGTTCTCACGTTACATGCTCAGGTATTCTCGCTCAAGGCCAGTCTCCCATCCCCCCATGCAGACCATCCTAGCCACACTCCCCTGCCTTCCCAGGCCAACCCTCCCCACTCAGCATTCAAAGACCACATTAAGAACAGTCCCAGTTCGTCACATCTCTCCCCCCTTCGAGACCGAACTGAGCGGGGTCACTTCAGCCAGTGACCTGGGGAAGTTCGAACCTACCCACGTTCCCATGGATGACCCCGCATCCCTCCCATTCCTTGGTGAGAATTACACCAGTCCCTTCCAGTTTCACGCCCCCCGTTAGGTCGGGGGTGCTCGATGGCACTCGTAGTTCACATGTGGGAAGGTTTATGTGGCCTGTGCCCTTTTCCCACCCCAATACTCCTGGGGTTCCAACTGGGCTGGGGTCTTCTCCCAGCGTTCCAGTCTGGAGGTCTGTGATTCGGGCTGTCTTGGTTCAGAGCCCCCCTTTTTACCTTGGCCACCCTCTGGAAAGGTTCCTCTATGATGGGCAAGGGTCCTAAAGCCATTTTCCCCTTGTCCCAGGCCTTCCTCACCCCCGGCAGGGGTCACAGGATCGGCAGTACTGTCGGACAGTAATAAAGACCCCAGGCCAGTAAAAGTTCTGCAGCAGCCTCTGCTGGGTATGCCAGGTTCCCTGGTGCCCTGAGAGGGGGATGTCATGGGCCCGGTATAGCAGCTGGCGGTGATACTTCTGGGGTACCACCAGCTGCCTCCTGATCCCCCCTGACTCCATTTTCCCTGGGGGAGCCCATTCTCGGTACAGGAACCCCTTCTCCCACAGGAACCTTTTCCGGCAACCTCTCCCCATGGTCTGTACCGCACTGAGGTCAGCCAGGTCCCTTAGCTTCCGCAAGGAGGGATCTTTCTGCAACTCGGCCTGGAACTCAGCAGCTGGGACAGAGATGGGCGCCTGCTCTCTCTCGCCGGCTGTATCTGAAGCCGCAGCCTCCCTGAGGTGTGTCCCTGGGCGTTCCCTCCCCACCAGGTTAGGGTCCTGCGCCTCGGGCAAGGCACCCCCCCCAAGGTCAGGGCGCAGTGCCCCTCGCCGGCTCTGACTACTGGTCACGACCAGGGCACCCTGGGGGTTGCTTGGCCAGTCCTCCAGGTCCCCCCCCCATCAACACCTCAGTGGGCAAATACGGGTGTACCCCCACGTCCTTGGGGCCCTCCTTGGCCCCCCACTTCAGGTGTACCCTCGACATGGGCACCTTGAATGGGGTCCCGCCCACCCCCGTCAGGGTCAGGTAGGTGTTGGGCAGCACCCGATCTGGGGCCACCACCTCGGGCCAGGCCAGCGTCACCTCTGCGCCTGTATCCCAGTATCCATTGACCTTCCTCCCATCCACCTCCAGGGGAACAAGGCACTCTCTCTGGAGGGACCGCCCTGCGCCCACCCTGTAAATCAAAAACCCTGAGTCTGGAGCATACAGCCCCCCAGAGGAGCTGGCCTGGAGCTCTCCTCCCTCCTTAGCAGGTGGTATGCTGCCAGCCCCCCTTTCCTAGGAACGCTGCCTCTCGCCCGGCTGGGTCTCTACCCAGTCAACCCTCTGTGGGTTGGATCCGCTCAGTCTGTCCCTGAGCCTGAGGCACTGGGCCCTTATGTGGCCTCTTTGGCCACAGTGATAGCAGCCCATGTCCCGTGGGTCCCCTCGAACGGGTCGGATGGACCTGACGCTGGATGTTCCCCTTTGGTGGGGGTTCTCCGTATTTCCCCGCTGGGAGGTCCCCGTTGACTCTCTCTCTGCATTGTGGCGGGCCTGTTCCTTTGGGATTCCTCCCTGTCATCCCCTGCCCGACTGTTCACAAACTCGTCGGCCAGCTGGCCTGCATGCTGCAGGTTCTCTGGTTTTTGGTCCATCAACCATCGCCTCAGGTCGGATGGGCACTGCTCATACAGGTGCTCCAGTACGAATAGGTCAAGCAGTTCTTCTTTATTTTGGGCCCCAGCTGTCCACTTGCGGGCATACCCCTGCGTCTGGTTGGCCAGTTGTAGGTATGTGATCTCACGGGTTTTACGCTGACTCCGGAACCTTTTCCGGTACATCTCAGGGGTCAGCCCAAACTCGCGGAGCAGGGCCTTTTTGAACAGTTCGTAGTCTCCTGTCTCTGCCCCTTTCAGTCGGCTGTACACCTCCACGGCTGTGGAGTCCAGTGAGGGAATGAGAAACTGGAGCCTGTCTGCAGGGTCAACCTGGTGCAGCTCGCAGATACTCTTAAACGCCGTCAGGAAAGTATCCATGTCCTCCCCCTCCTTACGCTGGGCCACGAAGCACTTATCAAAGCTCTTTGCAGTCTTGGGTCCCCCCTCACTCACCGCAGCTGGGGCCCCACTGCTCCTCAGCCTGGCCAGTTCCAGCTCATGCTGATGCTGTTTCTCCTTCTCCTCCCGCTCATGCTGACGTTGTTTCTCCTTCTCTTCCCGCTCCTGCTTCAGTTCTTGCTGCCTTAACTCAAGCTCTTCCCGTCTCATCTCCCATTCATATTCCAGCCGCCTCCGCTACAGGGACAGGGAGCTCCGCCGGGATGATCCCCTGCTGGCCGCCGGGGTCAGGGTGCCCTCAGTATTTGCTGGGCTTCCCCCAACCCCTCTCCTAGGTATAGGTAGGCAGGGTCTCGGGATGTCCTCGGCAGCAGTCTGACCCCTCCCAGCCATGTCAGGCCCCGGGGCCCACGCTGCATCCGCCGGATGGCTTCCCTCAGGAACAGGGCTCGGTTCATCCAAGCGATCCTTCTCCTCCAACTGGGCAATTAGCTGTTCTTTGGTGGACCTCCCAATGCGCAGCCCCCTCTGCTTGCACAGCTCCACCAGGTCGCTCTTAAGACGTTTAGCATACATCCTCCTGCTGGCCACTCACCGGCCTGGGCTCTCCGCTTTCCACCGTTCCAGGGAGACCCCTAGTGTGCCAGCCCTTCTTCAGGTCACCACCTCTCTGCCAGGGTCGAGCTGCAGACTCCTCCACCCCTGGGACCGCTCGCTGCGATCCCGCGGGGGACCCTGTTACTGCAAAAGTCCTTCTCTCTGGTCATACACTCCCAGGGGTTAATCGCCCCCTGAACCGCCTCTCTCTGACTCTTCAGCCCACCAGGTCCCCATCAATCCCCCTTCATTTTACTGCTCCCCAGTCACTTACTGCAGGAAGCGCCGTCCACGGGGTGCAGTACATCCCACCTCTGCCACCAGTTGTCACGGAGTGTGGGGGAACACAAGGCCCTGCACCCCCGGCTTCCTGTGATTCACTATGACTCTCAGCCAGCCAGTAAAGCAGAAGGTTTATTTAGACTACAGGAACACAGTCCAAAACAGGTCTTGCAGGCACAGACAACAGGACCCCCTCAGTTAGGTCCATCTTGGGGTCCCAGGGGCACCACAGGCCCATTGGGGGGGGGGCAGAGCCCCGTCTGGGCTCCCTCCATTACCAGCCAGTTTCTGAAACTCTCCCTCTCCCAGCATCTCCTCCCCCTGCCTTTGTTCAGTTTCCCGGGCCAAGGTGTCACCTGGCCTTTAACCCCTTCCTGGGTTCTCACGTTACGTGCTCAGGTATTCTCGCTCAAGGCCAGTCTGTCATCCTCCCCATGCAGACCATCCTAGCCACACTCCCCTGCCTTCCCAGGCCAACCCTCCCCACTCAGCATTCAAAGACCACATTAAGAACAGTCCCAGTTCGTCACGGGGGTACAAATATGTTTCTAAAATTAGCTTTGTAAGTGAAAGTAGTGGAAGATTTTAGCCTTCCGGCTCATCAGTTAAGCAGTGCTCAGCTCCTTACAATGGTTCTTCTTATTCAACATTTTGTCCCTGCTGCACAGTGTGTGATGAGAGGCATTGTCTGTGTTCATCAAAGGGAGAACCAGTCCCTTGTCCCTGCTCAGGAAAGTGCAGGATTATGGAGCCGCTCATCCACCATCACTAGAGAAAATGAAGTCTATGCACATAAGCTAGAACAGCAGTAAATGAGAGGCAGGGTTGCCTAGTGGATAGCGCAGTGGACTGTTGCCTGGTCTACACTACAGAGTTGGGTCGATGTAAGACAGCTTATGTCAACCTAATTATGTCAGTGTACACACTACAGCCTTGCTCCTGCGGCTGTAAGTGCTGCACTACAGCTCCACGAGAGGTGTAGGGCTTATGTCGGTGTAGTTAAGGTGACGCAGTGTCCATGCAGACAGTGGGGTTATTTACATTGACTGTTGGCTGTCTTGTCAATTGCACGGTTTCATGCTGGAGCTGTGAAATTGACAAGAAAGTCGGGATCACATCTCGGGCTGTCACCCTGGGGAAGGGGGGGGTCTCCAAATAGAGCCCAGCTGCCCCCCAGGCTCCCAGCTCCCCACTCCCAGACAGGCTGCTGCCTGGTCTTCCCATCCAGAGCCAAGCTGCCACCAGAATCCCCACTCCCCGGGGGGAACCCTGCTGCCCCCTAGGGGCCCTGCTACGATCTGGGCTGCTGCATGGACTCCGGGCTTCCTGCTCCCTGCTGGGAGCCCGGGTGCTGCCCAAATTGGAGCCTTGGTGCAGCTGGGCTCCCACTGGGGAGTCAAGAGCCCGGTGGGGAGTGGGGGCAGTCAGGCTCACAGCAGGGAGCCGACAGTCCAGGAGACACCCAGGGCGTGGTGCTCCTGGCAGGGAGCTGGGAGCCTCAGTGCAGTCAGGCTCCAAGCAGGCAATAGGGACCCCGTAGCCCAGGCGGCACCTGGTCTCCTGCAGGGAGAGGGGAGCCTGGACAGCAGCCTGGCTTGGATCAGGGAGCCCGGGGGGCAGCTGGGTTCCCAGTGGGGAGCTGTGCATGGAGCTGTGTGCGGAGCTGAGAGCCCAGGCTCTCAGCCCCACTCATTGCTCCTCTTAAGTGAGTGGAAGCGCCCCTGGTGAGGACAGGCACCACCAACAGAAGGAGGGTAGTATGGACATGAACCACTGCAGTAAGTTGACCTAACATAAGTCGACTTAAATTTGTGGTGTAGACACGCCTGGAGTGTCAAGGGACAGCGGTGCTATTCCTGCCTTTGTTACTGAGCTGTGCATGGACTTGGGCAAGTCTCTGTGCCTCTGTTTCCTCTCTCACCCCTTGTCCGTCTTGCCTGTTTAGACTGTAAACTCTTCAGGGCACCAACTGTCTCCTGTTATGTGTGTACAATGCCTAACACACCTGGGTCCCCGTCTCAGCTGGGGCCTCTAATCAGGGGCACCAGAATAGGTGGGCAAGGGGGCCATGGCCCGTCCACTTTTCGCCATGGGCCCTGCTCTCGCCCCCTCCCCCACCTCCCCAGGCAGGTGGAGGGTCTGCAGCTCCCAGCCCACCCCAGCTTCCGGCTTTCCTGGGGGCGGGGCCTTGGGTGGAAGAGGTGGAGCAGGTGCAGGGCCATAGAGGGGGTGGGGGGCCCTGGCCACCCAACTTTTAGGAAGACTCCGCCTCCCCTGCCTCTAATCGCTACTGTCAGAGAAACAGTCATAGGCAGTAACTCTGATACACCTGTACTTCGTGTTTCTCATCGTTTTAACGCACTGACAATGTTACATTCCACATGAAACCCTTCCAGCTACTCATTCCCATCCACAGCACAATAACTGTTAACTCTGAGTAACCTGAGCTGCCAAGCACGGCCAAGACTGGGTATTACACGGAGTTCACTTTATAATCCCAACAAGATCATTCCCTTTTGTAAAGTTACCAAACTTTGGTTACACAAATACTCACTATAATTCCATGTCACTGCAGGAAGAGTGAGCGGGTTCAATCTGGTTTGACAGCGGAACTCCCACCCATGTATAAACACACACGAGATAAATATGCACATTTGGACAGTCATGGACGCCCATCCCCTGAGTTGCTCCAGTTTGGAATAAAGACACCACAGTGTAGTAAAGCTGCTCAAACTAAAACAATCGTTAGGTTCATAAGAGGACAAGCTGAGGGTTAACTGAGACTCCTCACAAATATGAAAACACTCTTATCATGACATCCACACAGCAAATACTTTGCAAACAGCATCAACAAAATTAGTGTCAGATTTCTTCAGTACCAAACAGTTCACAGGCCACACACCCTATGAATTTAAAACATACACTGTTGATTGGGCATTAATGTGACCACACCGCCCTGAGCTGAACCAGCAGCCAGCACCCAGCTCTTCGAATAGGCTGGTGTCCTTCTTGCGGTTATCTTCTTGCTGCAATGAGTAAAAGTAGGCCTGTGAGTATCAACGCTCAGGGCAAAAATCTTCACCTCCCCTGTGGTGTGGCTGTCGCCCTCTGGGTCTGGCTGAACTACGGGCTTGTTTACACTATCTCTTACTTCGGCATAACTTATGGGGGTGAATAACCCACACCCCTGAGTGACATAAGTACCCCAGCGCTTAGGTCAGTGTAAGACAGCGCCATGTCAGTGGGGAAGCTTCTCCTGCCGACATCGCTACCACCTCTCATGGGGGTGGAGTTATTATGCGGATAGGAGAGCTCTCTCCCATTGGCATAGAGTGTCTTCACCTGATGCTCTAAGGTGGTGCAGCTACATCAGCACAGCTGTGCCGTTGTAGTGCTTCTAGTGTAGACTAGCCCTCACTGAAGAGTTTGGCACCTTTTTTCTTTATACCTGGGAGTGGAATTGGCCCCCACTCTTGGAGATACCCTACTGAGCATGCTGCAAGGGCTCATCAACTTTTCCTTTGTTTACCTGCAAGTCACCAGCTAGCTGGAGTCAGTGGACAGCTGCTCCTCTCTTCTGGCAGGAACAAAACCAATATTGGCTACTACTGTTTAAAAGGAACTGCAGCAGAGGCACTGGGGGGAGGTTGCATATAATTTTCACCTTAGCCCCATTAACCTCAGTTCTTGTCTGTCGGACCAAAACCTTGTGAGTCACACCCCTTCTAGGAGAGGACTCCTGAGCCTGTTCTCTTCTGGGCAAGAATCTGAGTGGGAAGGCTCCAGACACCCGTCCCTTCTCTGTCTCTCCTTGTTGGTTGTTTCCCTCTGTGTGAAATTTCCAAACACCCTAAGGGCCTCTCTGCACACAGACTGACCCCGCAATAATGAAAACAGTTTGAACTCACACCTTTGGTCTTGGTATAAGACTCTTGTTTCAATTTTTTTATTTCAGTTTAGCTCATCAGTAACAAAAACCTCACGTATGATCTGGTGTGGGAGGAGTGACCTTAACCCTGCACTTCCTTGTTATCTAGTGTTTGTGTTTCTGTTTTGCTGAGTGTATTTCCTGGCTTTCAGAGGTACCCAGGGTCACTGGAACAATTTGTATAGTGGGGGTGCTGAGATCCATTGAACCAAACCGTGAACCCTGTGTATGATGGAAACCACTTCAAGCCAGGGGATATAGCAGCACCCCCAGTTCCAGCACCAATGGAGGTACCAGTTTTCTGCTCTCCACTTCTGCATTCTGGAAGGGTACAAGGCACTGCCAAGGCAATCTGAACTCCCCTATAATAAGGTTTTTATTAGTGAATTAATGTAAGGCTTGTCTACACATACATGTGCGCTGGTTTCAATGCACGAGTGCAAACCTCTCCGTGGACACTCTTAAATGAGTTTGGAAATGGCTTACGTTGATTTATATCGAGTCAATTCCTTTCTGAATTCAGAGTGTTAACACAGGGATTTGCTCTTGATTAACTAAATCATTTTAGCTAAATTGGAGCAAATTTGTGCATAAAAAAGCCCTGACATTAACATTAATTCTACATGCTGTATATTAAATAGGAATCTGACCAGATTAACTGGCCAGCTGCACTCATGGACTCACATTTGATTATTCATTTAATAGGAAATGGCTTCTTATAACGGTGTAATAAAACTTTGACTCATTGCTGGTCACAGTAGGATTATCACAAGTTCATTTATTTCTTCTATAGGTTTGGGGTCTGCTCCTGTCATCTCTGTGGAGGGACATCAGGATGGAGGGATCCGGGTTGTGTGTCGATCAGCCGGATGGTACCCACAGCCCAAGGCTCAGTGGAGAGATCTCCAGGGGCAGCTCTTACCATCAGCCTCTGAAAGCATATCCCAAGAGTCCAATGGCCTGTTTCAAGCAGAGATTGCCATTGTTATAACAGAAGAATCCAACCAGAAAGTGTCCTGCTGTGTCAGGAACCCCCATCTCAACCAGGAGAGAGAGTCAGCAATTTCCATAGCAGGTCAGTGCCCATCCGTGCTGCACATGGATAGATTGAGACGCTGCAGACATGGGCAGAGAGTATTTGTCATTGTGTCTCCTGTTTATTGGCCTGGACCTTCAAGGTGCTGAGCACTTCCTGTAAAGTCCTGAGCAACCTCAGTTCTCTTTGGATGTATCTACACTGCACTTAGACACCTGCTGGTGGCCTCTGCCAGCTGGCTCAAGCAAAGGGCCTCAGGCTAAGGGGCTGTTAAGTTCCGGTGTAGACATTCGGGCTTGGGCTGGAGTCCAGGCTTCAGACCACTGTGAGGTGGGAAGGTCCCAGAGCTTGGGCTTCAGCCTGAGCCCAAATATCTACACTGCAATTAAACAGCCCCTTAGCCCGAGCCCCATGACCCTGAGTCAGTTGGCAGGGGCCAGTAGCGGGTGCTAATTATAGTGTAGACTTACCCTTTGACTCCAGTAGAAGCTGAGGGTGTTTAACACCTTGCAGGCTGGGATGTCATTGGCCAGATTTTCATAACAGCTCAGTACCCAGCAATCATCATCCTTCTCAATGTGGTTGGTGGAGTGAATTCTCTTTTGTTCTTGTGGTATAGAGAGGACTGTGTTGGAATTGCAAGCTATCACTTTAAGAGAGGGGGGTTAAAGGGCTCTGTAGGAAAGCGTGTGAGCAGAATCAGGGCTTGTCTACAGAAACAGTTAGTTCACAGTGAGCTGGGGTGTAAATCTGTCTCACACTGGCCTGCTGGGCACTGTCTGTCTGTGTGGACCCTGCTACATGCACTAACAATTCCATAGAGCGCTTTGATCTACCCTACTTTGACTGGAAGGGACCTTGAGAGTTCATCTAGTCCAGTCCCCTGCACTCATGGCAGGATTAAGTATTATCTAGACCAGTGGTTCCCAAACTGGGGTTCGTGAACCCCTGGGGGTTCACGAAATGTTACAGGGGGTTCTCTGGGAAAAATTCCCTAATGGCGGTCAGAGCTGTCCCTAGGGACCCCGGGCAGCATGAGGCCAGCAGCCCGGAGCCCCTAGACTTCCAAGAGCTAAGCAGATCAAAGCAAGCAGATCTATCACACTGGGGAGACTTCACCTCCCTTTCCATTTCTTATAAGGTTGATATTTTTTGCTGTTTTTAAAATTAAATAGGCAGCTAGTATTGTTTTTAAAATTATTATGAAGAACAAGTTTAAGCTTTGTTGTAATGTGCGTTGTTTGCCTGGACTGCTCAAGACCTGAATGCTTGTGTAGGAGGAACTCTTTGAGTTGGCTTCTTAAATAACTTCCTGCTGTTTCACATCTGATACTCCTTGATGAAACATAGGAGCCTTGTCTTACAACAAGCTTATTCAAAGTGATACAAGCTACGAAAGTGAGATCTTGGAAGAGTGTTGCCGTTTTCCTAATGTAATAAAAATACTGTAATGATAAATAATAATTAATAATACATAGTGTGTAATAAGCATGTCATAAAAACAAATGTTATATTTCCAAGATCACTGCTTTTATAATTTATACTCAGGTAAAGGAGAAAATCCCTGGATATATTCATTTTTAAGAGAGGGTTCACAAGACTTGACATTTCAGTGAAAGGGGTTCACAGGTTGTTAAAGTTTGGGAACCACTGATCTAGACCATCCCTGACAGGTGTTTGTCTAACTTGCTCTTAAAAATCTCCAATGATGGAGATTCCACAACCTCCCTAGGCAATTTATTCCAGTGCTTAACCACCCTGACAGTTAGGACATTTTACCTAATGTTCAACCTAAACTGCCCTTGCTGCAATTTAAACCCATTGCTTCTTGTCCTATCCTCAGAGGTTAACAAGAAGAATTTTTCTTCCTCCTCCTTGTAACAACCTTTTATGTGTACTTGAAAACTGTTATCTTGTCCCCTGTCAGTCTTCTCTTCTCCAGACTAAACAAACCCAGTTTTTTTTCAATCTTCCCTCATGGGTCATGTTTCCTAGACCTTTAATCATTTTTGTTGCTCTTCTCTGGACTTTCTCCAATTTCTCCACATCCTTCCTGAAATGTGGCACCCAGAACTGGACACAATACTCCAGATGAGGCCGTATCAGCGCAGAGTAGAGCGGAAGAATTACTTCTCATGACTTGCTTACAATACTCCTACTAATACATCCCAGAATAATGTTCACTTTTTTTGCAACAGTTTCACACTGTTGACTCATACAGTAACTCCTCACTTAAAGTCATCTTGGTTCACGTTGTTTTGTTGTTATGTTGCTGATCAATTAGAGAACATGCTCGTTTAAAGTTGTGCAATGTACCTTATAACGTTGTTTGGCAGCTGCCTGCTTTGTCCACTGCTTGCAGAAAGAGCAGCCCCTTGGAGCTAGTGGTGGGGGCTTGGAACTAGGATGGACCGGCAGCCCCGTTAAGTTCCCTATGCAGCAGCCGCCCAGCAAGCTATCAGTTGCCAGGCAGTTCAGCTGTCCCTTCCCCCACTGCCATGTGCTGCTCCTGCCCTCTGCCTTGGAGCTGCTCCTGGGAGCCTCCTGCTTGCTGTGCAAAGGTCGGGGGAAGAGGGGTGCTAATGTCAGGGTGCCCCCTTCCCCCCGCTCCTGCCCCTCTGCTTCTGTACCCCATCGCCACAGAGCGGGGGGGTGGGGGGGATGGACATGACAGGGCCCAGGATGGAGGGAACTTGCTGGCAGCAGCTGCTGCCTCAATTTGCTAATCTACTTAAAAAGGCAATGTACTTAGAGTGGGGCCATCGTACTTAAAGGGGCAATTCGCGTCTCTCTCACACACACGGTGTGTGTCTCTGTCTCTCTCTACTATGCTGTCTCTCCTCCCTCCATTCGTGCTGCCTTGTAGAGTATGAGGCTACATTAACAACAATGTGTTAACCCTTCAGGGCTCAGCCGAGTGCTAGTTCATCATTTAGCAGTAAGGCATTCCCTGGGAAATATCCCACCCCCTTCCACCCTCTGACTTCACAACCTCAACCAAGCTTCACAATCATCATTGCTGTGTACAGTATTAAACTGTTTGTTTAAAACTTATACTGTGTATATGTGCGTGTGTATATATATAGTATTTTGTCTGGTAAAAAAAATGTCCCTGGAACCTAACCCCCCCTATTTACATTAATTCTTATGTGGAAATTGGATTCACTTAACATCGTTTCGCTTAAAGTAGCATTTTTCAGGAACATAACTACAACGTTAAGCGAGGAGTTATTGTATTTAGCTTGTAATCCATTATGACCCCCAGATCCCTTTCTGCAGTACTCCTTCCTAGGCAGTCATTTTCCATTTTGTATGTGTGCAACTGACTGTTCCTTCCTAAGTGGAGTACTTTGCATTTGTTCTTATTGAATTTCATCCAATTTACTTCAGACCATTTCTCCAGTTTGCCCAGATCATTTTGAATTTTAATCTTATTCTGCAAACTACTTGCAACCCCTCCCAGCTTGGTATCGTCCACAAACTTTATGTGTGTTCTCTCTATACCATTATCTAAATCATTGATGAAGATATTGAACAGAACCGGACCCAGAACTGATCCCTGCGGGACCCCACTTGATATGCCCTTCCAGCTTGACTGTGAACCACTAACTACTCTTTGGGAATGGTTTTCCAACCAGTTATACACCCACCTTATAGTAGCTGCATCTAGGTTGTATTTCCCTAGTTTGTTTATGAGAAGGTCATACGAGACAGTATCAAAAGCCTTACTAAAGTCAAGATATACCACATCTACTTCTTCCCCCCACCGACAAGGCTTGTTTCCCTGTCAAAGAAAGCTATTAGGTTGATCTGACACAATTTGTTATTGACGAATGTATGCTGACTGTTGCTTATCACCTTTTTATAGTCTAGTTTTTTGCAAATTCATTGCTTAATTATTTGCTCCATTAGCTTTCTGGGTACTGAAGTTAAGCTGATTTATCTGTAATTCCCCGGGTTGTTCTTATTTCCCTATTTATACACTGGCATTATATTTGCCCTTTTCCAGCCCTCTAGAATCTCTCCCATCTTTCATGACTTTTCGAAGATAATTGCTAATGTCTCAGATATCTCCTCAGTCAGCTCCTTGAGTATTCTAGGATGTATTTCATCAGGCCCTGGTGACTTGAAGACATCTAACTTGTCTAAGTAATTTTTAACTTTTTCTTTCCCTAGCCTCTGATCCTACCTCATTTTCACTGGCATTCACTATGTTAGATGTCCAATCACTACTAACCTTTTTGGTGAAAACTGAAACAAAAAAGACATTTAGCACTTCTGCCATTTCCACATTTTCTGTTATTGTTTTTTCCCCTTCATTGAGTAATGGACCAACACTGTCTTTGGTCTTTCTCTTGCTTCTAATGTATTTGTAGAATGTTTTCTTGTTACCCTTTATGTCTCTAGCTAGTTTAGTCTCATTTTGTGCCTTGGCCTTTCTAAATTTGTCCCTACATACTTGTGTTATTTGTTTATATTCATCCTTTGTAATTTGTAATTGCAATTTTTTAATTCAGAGCATACACACGGAGAGTTAGAAACAAAGCATAAATACTCTTCCTGAAAGGTTGCAATGTAACACTGCTTTATTTCTGAGACTCCAGAACTCTAACACACCACAGCTAAATACAGAGAGAGACAAAGCAGGCTTCTCCCTAAGGCAGAGAGGCAGAACTCAACCCACCGTGGTGTAGGCTGGTTCTTTGCAGATTGACTGCAGAGGCCCCAGATTGTACACTCCCTGCAGAGCCCCTTAGCCTTCAAGCAACACCAGGATTTAAAGTGACACTTGTAATTTTTACACTATTTTCAATGCACCATTAATGACTTAGCAAGGACCCTCTATTCAGCCATTGCTCTAGAGCCCAGGCAACAGGACTCTGGAGAAATTTTTACTCTGAATTTCCAGGCTTACATTTTGTTTTTATTAAAGTCCTTCATTAACATATTTTGGGCCAGGTTCTCTCATGTGGCTGAGCCCCACTGAGCACAGGTGAGTCGGAAGTGTCAGGAAGCTCCTCACAACTCTCTGATTCTGAGGGCCAGTCGGCACTGGCTGCAGCCTTGGGATCAGTTAGAGCAGCCTAGGGACTGCTTGAAGTTATGTCAGTGGGATTTAGCCTTATCTATAGTTATGGGTTACGTTAACCAACAACCCATCCCAAGGTGACGGTTTAACCTAATTTAATCTGTGAGAGTTCAGCCCCCGAGATTGACTATAGTAGAGAGGTTATCAATAGAAGGGGGACCCCATGGTGCACAACAGAGACTTCATAGTGCTCTCTCTACACTAATTACTTTGATTATCCAGCCAAACAATACACATGCTGCAGTCTGGCAAAGTAGAGAGAGACCAATATAGAATGCACAGTATTTGCACTACTCACTCCAGGCCTTGCGGAAAAACCCAAAGTGTTACTCCTCATCTTCAGCTGTCATCTCCCCACACCAAGTTGCACAGGCTGGGGTAGAGCTTTTATAATCATAGAATATCAGGGTTGGAAGGGACCTCAGGATGTCATCTAGTCCAACCCCCTACTCAAATCAGGACCAATCCCCAGACAGATTTTTGCCCCAGATCCCTAAATGGCCCTCTTAAGGATTGAGTTTACAGCCCTGGGTTTAGCAGACCAATGCTCAAACCACTGAGCTATCCCTTCCCCCGCATAATCTATACACTCTCCCTCCCCCAGCATAATCATCATTATGCTGATGCCCACTGGGGTTCAAACATATTTATGAAGGTTTTAACCCCTATTCCTTATTTCAACTTCCATACCTCACTCCTTTTGGGGTGCTCCGTTTCTCATTGGTGAACTCATTAGTTCCCCTTATATTCATTAACATTTACATCACCATGTCAACATAGTAACAGGCAGAAGTCTTTCACCCCAGCTACCAATGGTCGTCTTGTGGTGTGTACGGATTTCTCATAGACATTATAATACAAACTCAGCACTTCTTTTCAAAACATCAGCATATCACAAACAGCCACAAACTCAGCAGGTATATTATTAACGCACTTATGCTAACGTATGCTAAGTCCTGAGGCCTAATTTGGCTAAGTCAGATATTTTACAGACCTGAGGCCAGTAGGCCTGTGTTACAACATTGATTAATATTTATTGGGGTTGTTAAATGATTAAAAATAATTAATCACACTGTTAAACAATAATAGAATATCATTTATTTAAATAATTGTGGATGTTTTCTACATTTTCAAATATTTTGATTTCAATTACAATAGAGAATACAAAGTGTACAGGGCTCACTTTATATTTATTTTTGATTACAAATATTTGCACTGTAAAAACAAAAGAAATAGTATTTTTCAATTCACCTAATATAAGTGTGACACTCTGTACCTTGGGGGAACACCCTACACCCTATTTTCATCTTTATAAAATGATTATGTGGCATCCAATGCAAAGTTTGTCATGTTGGGTGTCTTCGAAAGGCTCATGATTCACTGAGCATGGTTGTTATAGTAATTGATACAGTAATGTTATAGGTTATAATTTCACGGATATAGTTACGAGGCTGAAAATGTAGCCTCATGGCTTAAAGCAATCCCAGGCAAAAACTCTCCAAGAACAGAAAGGCAGTTCACACCTCATCAGGGCGTGTATGGGACTAACCCAGCCCAGTCTCACAGGAACAAAGGACACTGGCCTAGGCAACAACAAAAGGATTTGTTTGACTCTCAAGGGAGTCTCCCCCCCTTCCTTTGGTCAGTTTGGAACTGCGATGAGGTAATGCTCACCTGACTCTGAAGGGGGCGGGGCAAAGCCAAGAGGAAAGAAAGAACACGATAAAAGGGAGAGACGTTTGCCATGCTCTCTCTCTCTCTTCCACCTACATCTCTACACACACCACACCAAGCTACTGAGGCACTGATCAAAGGGGAGAGCCTGGCTGAAGAGAAACCAGCCAGCCTGTGGTGAGAAGCATCTACGTTTATAAGGGCATTGAAAGTGTTAAGATCAGCTTAGAATGCATTTTGCTTTTATTTTGTTTGACCAAATCTGACTTGTTATGCTTTGACTTATAATCACTTAAAATTTATTTTTATAGTTAATAAATCTGTTTGTTTATTCTACCTGAAGCAGTGCGTTTGGTTTGAAGCATGTCAGAGACTCCCTTTGGGATAACAAGTCCAGTACATATCAATTTCTTTGTTAAATTGACAAACTTATATAAGCTTGCAGCATCCAGTGGGCATAACTGGACACTGCAAGGTGGAGGTTCCTAGGGTTGTGTCTGGGACCGGAGATATTGGCTAGTATCATTTGGTTGCAAGTAGCTGGGAGCAGCTTACATGCCAGAGGCTGTGTGTGAACAGTCCAGGAGTGGGGGTTCTCACAGCAGAGCAGAGTAAGGCTGGCTCTCAGAGTCAAAGATTGGAGTGACCTAGCAGATCACTGGTCCAGATAATACCAGAGGGAAACATCACAACAAGTACTGTAGTGCAATCTCTTTATCATGAAAGTTGAACTTACAAATGTAGAATTATGTACAAAAAAACTGCATTAAAAATAAAACAATGTAAAACTTTAGAGTCTAGAAGTCCACTCAGTCCTACTTCTTGTCCACTCAGACATACAAGTTTGTTTACAGTTGCAAGAAATAATGCTGCCCGCTTCTTGTTTGCAATGTTACCTGAAAGTGAGAACAGCTGTTCACATGGCACTATTGTAGCCAGCATCGCAAAATATTTACATGCCAGATGCGCTAAAGATTTTTATGTCCCTTCATGCTTCAACCACCATTCCAGAGGACATGCGTCCATGCTGATGATGTGTTCTGCTCGATAACAATCCAAAGCAGCGTGGACCAGCGCATGCTCATTTTCATCATCTGAGTCAGATGCCACAAGCAGAAGGTTGATTTTCCTTTTTGGTGGTTCAGGTTCAGTAGTTTCCACATCGGAGTGTTGCTCTTTTAAGACTTCTGAAAGCATGCTCCACACCTTGTCCCTCTCAGCTTTTGGAAGGCACTTCAGATTCTTAAACCTTGGGTCAAGTGCTGTAGCTATCTTTAGAAATCTCACATTGGTATCTTCTTTGCGTTTTGTCAATCTGCAGTGAAAGTGTTCTTAAAGTGAACAATATGTGCTGTACACTTTGTATTCTGTGTTGTAATTGAAAATGTAGAAAAACATCCACAAATATTTAATAAATTTCAATTGGTATTCTATTGTTTAGCAGTGCGATTAAAATTGTGATTAATTGCGATTAATTTTTTTGAGTTAATTGCGTGAGTTAACTGTGATTAATCAACAGCCCTAATATTTATATTTCACCTCTATATCCTAAATATATCTGATACATTTTAGCATTGGTCACAGGAGGATAGCTGTAGCATAGCAGAGCTCCACCCTATTCCCTCCCTACCCCCGACGTGCCCCCTCCCATTAATTAACTATGTTCAGTAACCAGGCTAAAGCTTGGACTTTCATTGGCTTAATAATAAAGCACAGAGGAGCCACATCTCACTGCGTACTTCCCTGTGAGACTCTTAACTAGTCACAGTGTCACCACTGTCACAGTTTCCTGCCTTCATTCTGCGCGTTTGCTCCCAAGTCAATGGCACTTTCTCTTGCAGAGCTGTTTTTCCCACAAGTCAATCCCTGGATGGTGGCTCTGGGTGTGATCCTGGCTGTTCTCCTTCCCCTGGCCGGTTACTGCTTCTGGAGGCAACACAGAGCAAAAGGTGAAGTAACAAGAGGGGGGAATTTGGTGAGAGAGAGAGAGAAAAATTGATTGATTGATTGATTGATTGATTGATTGATTGATTGAAAAACGAAAACAAAAGTAGAGATACTAGGATTGCCAACTCTGACTGAACCTATCCAGGGAGATTTTTTTCCCAACATGACATAATGTCATTTTCTTAAAATATCCTATTAAAATCTCCTGGATTGCTTTCAGTAGTCACTGGGAGATTGATGCTGATTCCAGGAGACTCCAGGCCAATCCTGGAGAGTTGGCAACACTAAGAGATACAGGGATTCACTCTTTGGAGGAGAAAGAACAGGAGTACTTGTGGCACCTTAGAGACTAACAAATTTATTAGAGCATAAGCTTTCGTGGGCTACAACCCACTTCTTCGGATGCATATATGCA
>NW_020692632.1:71308-85310 GCF_002925995.2 Terrapene triunguis
CATATATGCATATATGCATCCGAAGAAGTGGGTTGTAGCCCACGAAAGCTTATGCTCTAATAAATTTGTTAGTCTCTAAGGTGCCACAAGTACTCCTGTTCTTTTTGCGGATACAGACTAACACGGCTGCTACTCTGAAACCTCTCTTTGGAGGAGGTGTCAGGCAATGGGAGCCGGGCTGAGGGTGAAGAGGGAGCTGAATAAATTAGGACTTTGTCTGAACCGAGAAGTGTCAAGTGGTTTCACCCCTTCAGATCTCACTCAAGGATCCCAGTCGAATGTGATTCTGAACTGTTCCATGGGGATCAGCATGGCTCAGATTGAAACACCATGTGGGGCTCAGTGAGCTGGGCTTGGAGCATCGACATATGTAACTTGGCTGCTTGCAGGAAAAACAGAAAGCAAAGGAGGAGAGAGGGGGGTTTCTTAGGGCCAATTCTGCCCCCCAGTCGGTGCTTGCACCCCACCCATCTAGCTGAGTAGGAGCTGCAGAAGGGCAAAGCAGTGGCTGTGAAAATGGACAGGTTAGCAGTTATCTTATCTACACTAAGATTTGTTCAGCCTGAGATCCTGCTGACCTGAGCATCCAGCAAAAGAAAGGCACCTTCACCCCATTCTCCCTCCCTCCCCCATCTACCGAGACTCTAGGAGGAGCTGTTACCACTTATCATTAGGACCAGGAGCAAGTACCACCTACAAGGTCAGGAATTGGCCTAGGATTGAGCCAACCAAACGCCGTCCCTTATCCAGCCTAGGTCAGTGCCCCATTCCCGTCACTCACTTCCCTCCCTCATCCCCACAGTCAGGAGCTGGGGCGAGCTGGGGCTGTTCAGGGGATGGGCACAGAGGGGAGCAGCCAGATCAGACTGGAGTGTGAAGGGCCCAGGCAGCAGGGCTGCCTCCTGGGGGAGACATTCAGAGCAGCCCCTAGAGGTGATGGTCAGTGGGGCCCAGGCAGCAGGGACGCTGAGTGAAGGGATGATGAGACAGATCTGTCTGTGTGTCCTGTTTGTCAGTCTGTCTGCCTCGCTTTCATAATTATGGAAAAATTACATGAATAGTGGGAACCACGCCATAAACACAAGATGGTGAAATCTCACCTCTCGCCCTTTTCTCTCCCGAGATACCCTACGACCTGCTATGGAGAGCAGGAGAGGTCAATGTCTGGGCCCATTACATTAACTGACAGTAGAGTTATCCAATGAATACGACAGGGTGAAATCTTGCCATTATCAATTAACTGTTGGAACAATTTCCTAAGGGTCGTGGTGGATTCTCCAGCACTGGCAGCTTTTAAATGAAGATTGGATGTTTTTTTCTAAAAGATCCTCTCTAGGAATTGTTGTGGGGAAGCCCACGGGCTTGTGTTATACAGGGATCAGACTAGGTGATCACAAGGGTCCCTGCTGGCCTTGGAATCTATGAATGGATGACCTCTCACCCTGTTCTCTCTCTAGAGACCCTGCTGTCTGGGCCAGTTACATTAACTGATATTAACATTATCCCCACAAACATGACTGGGTGAAATCTCACCTCTCCCTTTTCTCCCTCTAGAGATCCTGCGATCTGAGATGGAGAGACAGAAAGGTCAGTGTCTGGAACAGTTACATGAGCTGTGGGGTTACCATTATAAATACGACAGGGGGAATCTCATGTCTCTCCCTTTTCTCCCTCTAGAGGCTCTGCAATCTGAGATGAAGAGACAGAAAGGTCAGTGTCTGGGACCAATGGGATGGGTTGAAGATTTTACATTATGTCAGTTGAATTAGCTCACTTGAGCCAACTTAACTCAATTGAAAGCCACTTTTAATGCAGTGGAGTCTCAGTTTAACACTTTTAGCTCAATTTTAGCAGATGGAGTTACAGCCTGTTTGAATGAGTGATGGAGAACATCTCCATATCGGCACCAGAGCCCAAGCAGTGAGCTCAGGGGCTGCTGGTGCTGACACAGATGGGCTCTGAAGGGGAAGGGATCACTTGTCCTAATAAACCCCATGGGAATTACAGAAATGGCACCTTGAGTCCAGGGTCATGAATACACCAGCCCAGCTTGGTCAGCCTCATTGATGGAGACTGTGGGCACATCTACTGTGCAAAACCCCACCCGTGGCTGCGAGTCTCAGAGCCTGAGTCAACTGACTGGGGCTCGTGCTGCAGGGATAAATATTAGCAATGTGGACATTCCTGCTCAGGCTGGAGCCCAGGCTCTGAGACCCTCCCCCCTCGCCGGGTTTCAGAGCCCAGGTGCCAGCCTGAGTGGGAATGTCTATACTGCTCTTTTTCAGCCCCATGGTGTGAGCCTCATAAGCCTGAGACAGTTGACCCAGACTCTGAGACCCACTGCTGAGGGTTTTTTGCAGTGTAGACGAACCCAGAGAGACTTGTCCAGTATTTAACAGGATACTCAGATGGGATTCCCCTGTGTTCTGGCTCTTCCATACCCTTGTAATGTGGGAGGAGGCAGGATTTCACCCTCAGCTCCACCCTGCAGAGACTCCATACAATAACCATACAGGTCTGATCAGTGCAGAGCAGTCTGTGAGGTTCTACATTAAATAAAACGGATTTTTAAAGGCACACAATGTTTTTCAATTTTCTCCTCGTGTTGTTACTACAGGGCAGAGTTACGGTTGTTTGGGTGCCTTAGCTGCATTTTTACACCACAGCATGGTTGGATTTCTTTTAAATGTGACCTTAGTTCTGTATTTCCTGGGTGTATAACACTTTAGGGTTAATTACAAGATCCCTGTAATGTGTTTTACCCTTAAGTTACAAGTATACGTCCTCTCAATCTTAACTCTATATTAAGAGGAATTGCTTTGTGCATTATGACCCAGATCTACAAGGAGATTTAGGCACCTAAACCCCAGACATGGGTGTATCAATCCCAGTTTTAGCCACCATCATCCACAGCCCCCACTTGGCTAACACCTAACCCTGTAGGCACCTAAACTGACTTAGTACATAAATCTCTGCTGTAAAAGTTCTCTCAGAATCTAAGTTTGTGCCTCGTGGCACATGGAGCACACTGCTGCCTCACTTAGATGTCTGGGGACCTATCTCCCTCCTGTGCCCCAGAGCGACACACAAACTAGGGGAAGATGTGTGGAGGAGCCTCTATCTCACCCATGGGGGCTGATCCAATAGATGTGCTCAGATGCCACCAACACTACACAAACAGAGGTGGGAGACAGGGTGGCGGCAACCCTCCCTTATCACCTTTAGCCCAGGGGTTACGGTTCCCAGCTGGGATGTGGGAGACTCTGGTTATGGCTCCCTGATTCTCAGGCTGCCCCAGGGGCTGCTCTAATTTTCTGCAGCTGGCTGTGGTCGCTGAGATTGGTGATTGTGCTCTGCTCTGCCCCAGCACACCTCCTCCCAACCCCTCCCACCCTGACAAGCCTCCTACAGCAGGATTGGGGGGGGGTAGTTGGCACAGGACCCAGCTCCGCTACTTTACCCCAGCTGAGCTCTTCCTATGCCAGGGGAATTCTCTGATGTCCAGGGCCTGGTTCCTTCCAGTCTGTGCCATCCCTGCACACAGTGACCAGAGCAGGGGAGAGAACTGGACCCTTTATCACTATGGGACCCATTCTGCCACCCTGACTCACATGAGTGATCCTCACAGGTGTGGCCCCATTGATTTCTGGGGGGAGGGTTTGCAGGATAAGGTATGATAAAGCAGAAGCCCTAACTACTGATTCGGAGCCTAATCCTGGTGTCCTTACTCGGGCAAAATTCCCTCTGAAGCCAATGTAATTTGGGTTTAGAACTGGGCATTTATGTAATTGAGAATCTCTCCTATTGATTCATTTATGTTCTTTTTTCTCTTTTCTCCCCTCTCATTCCCATGGACCCTCTGGCAGAACTGGGTAAGCTCCGTTTCTGGTTTGTGGAGTTTGTTTTTCACAGTATGTGACTTGTCGAGTCTGTATTTCCATTCTGTAAATTCTAATTTCTGATTATTTCAGGACTCACCAGAGCCCGACGATATGCAGGTAACTAGCGCTGATACTGCTTCAGTCACTCTCAGTCCCATTCCTCTGGGATATTTGGTCCCTGCTCAGTCCTCTTACAGCTCTCACAATAACTAAGGGGTAGGACAAAATGTCATTGTCCGTGTGAAAGTCTGAGGGTTTGGTTATTCACACCCCGGCTAGGATACCTGCTGTCGTGGGGAGTTGGTGCAAACAGACAATTGTTTTACTGCTCTCTATTGCTATGATATAGCCTCCAGTCAATGAATTGTTTATTTCACTGCTGACCATTTTTGGCAGCAACATCCAGTTGATGAGCTTATCCAACCCTGCTGGATGCAATGGCAGAGTGGATGGAGGGCAGAGGGGCAGCTGGTGGCTCTAGAAGGGTCACTGGGGGGAGGAACAAGGAATTTAAACCTCCTCTCCCCACACTTGCACTTGTATTCTTCCAATGTGGATTAACACAAATGAGACAAGGGCTTTCTTAGCATGGAATAACAGCTGTTCTGCACTAGCTACTCAGGGGCTTTTCCCCATGTAGACAAGCCCTTAAAGTTATTCCCAAGGGAAAGAGGAGAAGCATCCCCTCAGGTCCCCTCCCGAGGACCACAAGCCTTGACTACCCTCTGCTGTGGCAAAGCTGTGCCTAGATCTGCTGGTTCCTAGGTCAGCTCTTTACCCACAAGAGCATCCGTTCACTACTCCGATAACAGACAGGACACTGGACTGGATGGAGGGGCAGTGACAGGGGAGGGCTTGGGGAGCAGAGCCCCGTAACGCCAGGGGACTGCCACAGAGCTTGGGTCTCATGTGCCACCATAGGACATGGACCTTGCATGTATGCACTGTGCTAGTGTCCAGTGACCGGGTGAGTCAGTGTGAATTAAACCAGCACAGGAGTGGGATGGGGGGGGGCAGTTGGTGCTGGGAAGCCAGGTGAGAGCAGGGGGTTCTGAGGAAGGAAGGAGGAGGAGGTGGTTGGATGATGCTTAGCAGCAGGGAGTTTGTTCCCTTCTCCCACCAGCTCCCACTACGTCTGGAACAAAGGGAGAAAGAAGGTGAGTGGGGCTGGTAGTAGGGGAGCAGCAGGAGGTGTCAGATGAGGGGTGGGCAGGGCAGATCCTGGGGTTGGGGACAAGGACTGGCGTCAGTGAAGGGGATGTCAGTGGGTGTGAGGGGGCTGTGACGAGTTTGGTCAAAGAGATCCCCTTGGGAATGTCACCTGATGTGTTGAAATTACCTCTGAGCCCATTTTCCCTGCCAGCTTGGGACTCCAGAACCCTGCCTTGTTGAGCCAGACACGCTAGCCTGCTGCAACACAGACCCAGGGTCTGGGCCACGCCCCCAAAGCTGCAAACTTTAATTAAAAACAGCTCAGCATCTGTCTCCAGCACCCAGATACCCAGCTCCTAATGGGATCCCAACCCCAAATAAATCCATTTTACTCTGTATAAAGCTTATACAGGGTAAATTCATAAATTGTTCATCCTCTATATCACTGATAGAGAGATATGCACAGCTGTTTGCTCCCCCAGACATTAATCACTTACTCTGGGTTTATTAGTAAACAAAAGTGATTTTATTAAGTATAAAAAGTAGGATTTAAGTGGTTTCAAGTAATAACAGACAGAACAAAGTAAGTCACAAAGCAAAATAAAACAAAACACGCAAGTCTAAGCCTAATACATTAAGAAATTGATTACAGGTAATATCTCACCCTCAAAGTTGTTCCAATAAGCTTTTTTCACAGACTAGACTCCTTCCTAGTCTGGGCCCAAACCTTTCCCCTGGTACAGTTTTTGTTAGATCCAGCAGACATCTCAGGTGGTAAGCAGGGGTTTTCTCATGACTGGCAGCCTCTTTTGCCCTGCTCCACCCCCTTTTATCGCTTTGGCACAACACGGGAATCTTTTGTCTCTCTGGGTCCTCACCCCTCCTTCTAAATGGAAAAGTACCAGATTTAAGATGGATTTCCTTATCAGGTGACATGATCACATGTCACTGTAAAACCCCTAGTCTCCATTCCCCATGGGCTGGCCCACAAGTACACAGGGAGGCTTTCAAGTAACTAAGGCCATTTACAACTGATTGTTTCTGGAGCACCCTTAATGGCCTCCACTTAATATGTTTACATCAGTGATACAAGTTTATATCTTACTCCCCTAACTCCAGATATAGAAATTATACATGCAAACAGATAAGATGAACACACTTAGTAGATTGCAAGCTTTCTAATGACACCATACAAGGGGTATTTATCGTAAAGCATATGTCAGTTACGGCATATGCATAAGCATATTTCAATAAAGCATATGGAGTGCAACATCACAGGTGTGTGTAGTCCAATCTATAGATTCTATGTTGATTACTTAAGAATGTTTAAGTATCAGAGGGGTAGCCGTGTTAGTCTGGATCTGTAAAAAGCAACAGAGGGTCCTGTGGCACCTTTAAGACTAACAGATGTATTGGAGCATAAGCTTTCGTGGGTGAATACCCACTTCGTCAGACGCATGCGTATTCACCCACGAAAGATAATGCTCCAATACATCTGTTAGTCTTAAAGGTGCCACAGGACCCTCTGTTGCTTTTTAAGAATTTTTAGTTATCACTTTGAGGGTTAAGAGGCTTTTGTCCCAAGATCAGGCCCAGTATTATTTAAATTATTATATAGTTGTGAACCCCGAGTGCACAGCTGCAACACTCACACTGTATGAACTCTTTTATATTTACAAATAATTTATTAATACATTTAGCAAAGTCACAAACATCCCAACTCAGGAAGGTAGATAGAGATACTACAGAATGTCCATCTGTACATTCACATACTTACACCATTTTTTGCAAAACAACCTAAAATGGTAGCCATATTTTTTTATATGATGAGCCAGAGTTAGGGGGCAGCGATCAGAACAGAATGGCAGGGCAAGGCCCTGAGCCACTCACTGGCTGCTCCAGGCTGGCCAGGCCCGGCTGTTGGTGCTGTCACTGCACTTGCAGCCCCTGACCCAGCCTGGCCTGTTGTCCCAGCGCTGACCCTTCCTCTGCGGGTGGGGACTCTGCTGCTCTCAATGGCTGAGCCCCTCCCTCTGCCGCTGCCTCTGCTGCTGCGCTCGCAGGCTCAGCACGTGCCAGGGCCAATGCTGTGCTGCTGGGGCTACTCCTTCCCTTGGCACTTGGATTCTCAGTGTCTGGGGCAAATGGCCGGGTGGGTGGGCAGGGACCTACCCAGAGACACACGCCCTGTGCTGCACCCAGAGGGCAGAGACCAGCCAGGGCTGGACAGCAAAGTGCCACAGTGCTGGGATTAACCCTTTCCTTTCACCCACCCCAGCAGCCCCGGCCGGTCAGTGCCACTCGACTGCCTGCGCTCTGACCCCAGGGACCCGGGTCTGGCAGCTCGGGGGAGTCACTGGGTGAATGTGTGGGGCAGAGTAACCTGCGCCCCAGGGTCCCCGTGTGCAATGGGGAAGACCCTGCGCTGTCACGCAGACCTTAGGGGCTGGACAGTGAGTGTTATTATTGATATAGCGCCCATGGGTGAGCCCGGCACTGCAGAGACAGAACAAGGGGCTGCTGGCCCCACAGGGCTCCTGGTCTGAGTGCAGACAAGGCCCAGCAAGGGCAGCAGCAAACACTGGGGGAGGGGACACAAGGGTCCCATTGTGGGGCCAGCCACAAAGACTGTGCCTTTATTCTCTGCATACACTTTCTCCAGCTGGGGGCAGCTCTCCAGGGTTTTGTCCTGCTACAGCTGCTGCTGTCTTTGTCATCTCTGGCAGCTCCTGCCCCTAGGGGAGTTCCTCTGTCTAGGGAAGTGGTCCAGAAACTTTTTTGGTCATGCCCTCCCTTACCTGGTTTGTGGCCCCATCCCGGGAGCTGCGGTCGGGAGCTTAACCAGGAATGGGGCTGCAACTGGGGCCAGGAGCTGGGGGCCGTGGCTGGGAGTGGACTTCAGCCAGAAGTGAAGCCACTGGTGCTGCCCGAGCTGCAGCTGGGGGCTTCGGCCAGGGGCGGAACCTTGGTTGCAGCTAGAGCTGCAGCTGGGGTCGCATTCTGGAGCAGGGCCGGAAGTCGGTGGTGGAAGCCTGGGCCGGTGCTGCAGCTGGGGCTTAGGATGGGGCCAGAGTGGAGCTGGAGGCAGAGCAGGGCTGGGTGGCCTTCCCTTCCTGCCACCCATGAGGGCTAGTTAAGGCCCTGCCATGCCCCCAAATGTACCTTCACCCCCTCTAGGGGGACACGACCCATAGTTTGGGGACCACTACTCTAGGAGCACCCCTTCTAGGCTCCTTGCTCTGGTGAGCTCTCCTGGGAGCTCCTCTCCTCAGCAGCTTCCTGTCCCTAGGATCCCTTCAGCTGAGCCTGGTAATCCTTTATCAGGCTCATTAGCTGTTTCGCTGCCAACTAGCCACCAAGGGATTTAATTACTTCCAGGTTGGTCTGGGTTGTCTCATTCTCCCTTACAGGAGGCTGTCACAGGTAGTCTGGTCCCTGACTCCCCTAAAAGGGCCAGCCCTCTTGATACATTTCCTCCCACCTCCAGAGCCAACGTGTATTCAAAGGTCGGCTTGATCATGGCTGACACTTGGTTATGTTCTGCAGCCGGGGTGAGGTGGGGGGTACTTCCTGCCCTGCTGCCGCAAGGAAATCTGCAAGGCCACTGGCCATAATTTTGTTCTCGTCACTGAAGTATGAAGAGTCCAGGAGTTTGATTCCCCAATTTTCTATGTAGCTCATGTCATGAGTAAAATCCCCAATAGTCTTCAGCATGTCATAGTTTAGAACAACTCTTTGGCCGTAGTAGAGGTAGTCAATAGCACTGGGCTTTCATCATTGGTGTGATGGTCGTGTGGGAGATGTGGGCTGGCTACAGAGCTTCCCATTCAGCCAAATAAACACCAGATGTGTTCATCACAAAATCCTTTAATGTTCTGCCAAGTATGGCTGAGGTCAGCTTAAATATGGTATTTTACACATGGCTGTACCTAGTGGTTGAACAGCATAATACAGTTTAGCGTTCCATTACATCTCCCCCTTTAAGTTCTACATTCCTTCCATTTATAATATTTACATTATCACACTGTCTTTGAGGTTCAGTGTGGATCAGTCTGTTAGGTGTCTCTGAATGGTACTGATCTTCTAATTACATGACCCGAACAGGTAACAGCTTGTTCATCTGGTTGTCCATTAGTTCCACCGACTGACTATGGTCGGTCTGGAATCCTTGAGTCATCTTCTTGTTCTGCATCCACCATCTGTAGAGTTTGCTCAGTTGATTGTTCTTTCTGAGGTATAAACTGTAAATGTTGACAGTTTCTGTTGAACTCTCCTCTCTTGGTCTTGATCCCATACAACCTGGGCATTGAATTCTTTTTCTTTATAACAGCTGGAGTATTCCATTCTTTTTCTCCATCCAGTTTGACACACACATGGTCACCAGGTTCTAGGCCTGGTAGTTTTCTGAGTGATGTCTGTTGTAAACGTGTTCGTAAGCTCTTTTTGCCTTTTTATTGGATTTGACTACTTTCTATGTGTCTGGCAACTTTGGAGATTCTTTTCCAAAGTTTGGAGGGTAGTTCTGAGTTGTCCTCCCATCAGGAGTTGTGCTGCACTATATCCAGTAGCTGCTCTTGGTGTTGATCTATAATATGGGCTGCTAGTAATATGAGGAAGATCGTATTTTGTTTGGATAAATTAAATTCTACTTCAGTGACTTGTGGTCCATGCTCTGTAATAAGTTCTTCTGGAATCCTGAAATGACCAAAAGTGCACCTCAGTTGCTCTATAACACTCTGCTGTGTTACATCTTTCAAGTACACTTTTTCTGTATACCTGGAAAAATAGTCCACGGCTACCAGGTAAAGATGTCATCTGAATTCACATAAATCTGCAGCTAGTCTCTTCCAAGTTCTCTTTCATTCAGACTAGCTCCGGGTTAGTGTCACTAATTACTATTGACCATATCTTTTTCCCCGCAGCCTTCAGTAAAAGAGCTATGGGAGCCCGAGGGGGAATTTTTCTACCAAGGGCAAATTTAACAGCAGCTCTGGAGTGTTTCATAGCTGATGTCCTGAGCCTGGCCTGCCCGTACCTGTGCTTTTCTGGGGATGTTGACAGTCACTCACTGCAAGTCACTGGGATTTGGGCTCCTACGTTGCTGGGACACGTTTGAAATAGAGCTGGGTGTAATTTTGGGGGTAAATAGTTTATTTGCTGATAAAATTATATTTTGGGTCAACAGAAACTATTCCTGAGTCCATGTCGAGTTTGCGGAATAGTTTCAATGAACAGAAAAAGGTGCTGCCGCTTCCCTTCTAGCCTTTAGCCCAGTGGCTGGGTCCTCAGCTGGGAGCCCCAGGTTCAATCCCCCCGGGTGATATGGGAAAGAATTGGAATGTGGGTTTCCCCTCCCCCCCGCCCCCGGTTAGGGCTGGAACAGCTGGGCTCTGGGTATCTGATGTGGGGCTCCCTCAATCTCTCCTGCTGAAGTCGGCCCCCTGTGTCTAAACACTGCCATGGGCACTGGGCCAGAGCGTGGGAGTGAGAATGACTCTGCAGCCCAGTGGGTCGGGCCCCCACCTGGGAGCCCAGAGTCCAGCTCCCCTGCTCCAGTGACCCTGTAATTATTGATCCATAATCCCAGTGAGGGGAGGGGTTATGGCCCCTGGCACAGCAGTGTCTCTGGCATGTCGGTGCCTCACTGCAAACCCCTAGTGCAGATGCGCTGCGCAGGTATGAACTGGGACTGGCCCCTGGTGCAGCTTTGCCCAGATGGAGGGGGCAGCAAGTGGGGAAATGCCCCCTCCCCACTGCTCCAGCCTCATTAGCAATCACCCCTGTTCCCCCCAGCACCCCCCCACCCCCCTCCCCCCCCTTCCCCGGCCCCCTCCCCCTCTCCCCCCCCCCCCACTTTGTCTCCCTGGAACCTGCCCCTGCCTTCATCCCCCTCTGTCCTCCTGGTGTCTGCTCCTCTGGCTCCCCCTCCCCCATTGCCCTTGTGCCTGCCCCTCCCCTCTGCCCCTCCAACCTCTACTCCTGTCATCTGCCCCTCCCCTTTCCTCTCCCAGCATCAGCCTGTCCCATCCCAACTCCCACTGACACCTTCCCACCCTCCCCCGCTCCTTTGGCCCTTTCCCTGTGGCGACGACAGAAGAAAGGAAACAGAACACCAGGTCTGTGGTAGCCGAAAAAGCCTCTCTCAGCTTCAAAAGCCTCCAGCCAAAAGCCTCCCAGGAAAAAACCTTTCCTGGGGTTTTTATTATATTACTTGCTTTGTTTACAACACTTCTCATTGGTACAAATCTTGCGCATGAAGAAGACATGCAGTAGTCAATTACATAAAATAACAGCCCCATATCTTGTGCACGTGAAAGCCAGCTGCAAGGGAGAAAAACAGGCAAGCCAAAAAGTTTTCCCAAACACAGACGCTGGGACAAGGTCACTCCTGCCTCGTTGCTAAGGGAACAGTTTGCCGTTCTCGTGGGCAGACGATTCGGGAGCAACACATTCCTACATTTCCCCCTCATTGTCTCCTCACAGACAGACAGGCCCTGACTCCCCTCAGGCAACCCCCCCCCCCCCGCAGCGATTAACGGGGACACAGGTTAATTTCCCTTCGATCCCAGTGACCAGCCCCTGCCCCCAGCACTGACTCTGTGACTCTCTCCCCAGTGGATGTGACTCTGGATCCAGACACGGCAAATCCCAAACTCGTCCTGTCTGAGGATCAGAAACGTGTAAGACGCGGAGACACATGCCAGGATCTGCCCGACAATCCAGAGAGATTTGATCATTGTTACTGTGTCCTGGGTGCTCAGGGGTTCACAGGTGGGAGGCATTACTGGGAGGTGGAGGTGGGACACAAGATGAGATGGGACCTGGGGGTTTGTAGGGAATCTGTGAGCAGGAAGGGGCCGGTCACATACACACCTAGGAATGGATACTGGGTCGTGTGGCTGAGGGGTGGGGAATACGCAGCCAGCACCTACCCCCGGACCCCGCTCCCCGTGAGCATCAGGCCCAACCGGGTGGGGATTTTCCTGGACTATGAGGTGGGTGAGGTCTCGTTTTACAATGTGACTGACAGGTCCCATCTCTTCACTTTCACTGAAACCTTCTCCGGGACGCTCCGTCCTTATTTCCATCCCTGCCGCTCGGGTAAAAACGTGGCTCCCCTGATAATCTGCCCAGTCCCAGTTGAGGCCGGAGGGAATCTCTGTCCCTGACAGTGACACCCGCGGCACAGACTGGCCCCTCCCAGTGCTGCTGCTCTTCCCCCCCCTGTGGTGGGAGCCAGTTACTGCAGCAACTGGAGTTTTTGTGCTGACCGGACGCTGCCAGTTTCCCTTTTCAAGTGGAGGTTCCAGTCAGAAACTGTACACCTGACAACCCCCAGCCCTCACCTTTCCCCGTCCCCCAGGGGTAGCAGATGGGTTGGATGGGGTCATTCACTCCTGTCAGAATTTTCTACTGCTGTGAAATCTCAATGTAAAATATGAAAGAAAAAAGATTATTCTAATTTAGAAAATATTATTGTAACAAAGTGTAAATACAAGAATATTTTAATTTACATTTCAACAGTATTTCAGAAACAAGCATCTAAACATATGACATGGCATTGCTAGGACTATTTTTTTGTTTTAACCGTGATGCGTTATGAACATTTTAATGTAATAATTCAGTTTTGAAAATGTATTCACAATATGCCATTCATGGCAGTGTGCCCTAAACTTACCTTGATTATTTGAAAATAAATACCTTAAAATTATCTTTTGGTGGATTCATTTGTGGTTTTTATCCAGTCTGCCGGTGTCTAGGTTGCATGGGCTGCTGAAGCTATGTGTTTTTCCTAGTTTCTAACACAGGGAAATGTTAATCTAAAAATAGATAATTTCCCCCTAAAACTTCCTTCAGAAATATCTGTGTTTCTTTCCCTATTTCTCACTGAATTATGTGTAGTTACTGTGGTTTCTTATCCAATCTTATTGTGTTATTACATGGGAAAATATGTTGGCAAATAGGCTGGTGAGTCTTGCCCACATGCTCAGTGTTTAAGTGATCGCCATATTTGGGGTCGGGAAGGAATTTTCCTCCAGGGCTGATTGGCAGAGGCCCTGGAGGTTTTTCGCCTTCCTCTGCAGTGTGGGGCACGGGTCACTTGCTGGAGGATTCTCTGCACCTTGAGGTCTTTAAACCACAATTTGAGGACTTCGATAACTCAGGCATAGGTGAGGGGTTTGTTACAGGAGTGGGTGGGTGAGATTCTGTGGCCTGCGTTGTGCAGGAGATCAGACTAGATGATCATAATGGTCCCTTCTGACCTTAAAGTCTATGAGTCTAATATACAACATGGTTTTTACTATCTGACAAGATATAAAAATGTGTTGTCACTCACAATTCACAGCATGAAGTGTCATGAAGAGATTGCAGGCAATGTTCATTTTTAAATTTCTAACTATCAATGGGCTCCTCCATCAGTTCCTGCAAACCCCGGCTGGCAGACCTCTGTGTGAATTAAGCAGCATGCAGTCTGCCAGGGAACCTCCACCAAGTGTCTTTATTACTTTTTATGATGCATCACAACATAACAGCAGTTACAAGGAGCCCCCTTCCTGCTCCCTGATTCAGACTTTCATACTGCTGCTTTCTTCTCAGTGCTGAGCTAGTGATGTCACTAGGCTCCCTACAGGTGCAAGTGATCCCCTCTGCCCTTCCAAACCCAAACTACTCAGTCCCTCCTCCTCTAACTGCACCCGGTGCCCTGGGTGTTCTCAGTGACCAGGGTGCTGGCTTCCAAAGGGCTCAGTTTGTAGCTGCTAACAGTCCCCTGTCACACGGCCATGATTGTGTAATTGACCATACAATGAAAATAACACCAAATGTAAACTGTTACCTCATTATTCAATTCAGAACCTAGATCTGCCAGTATCTGCTCTGGACATCCATTTTGATATATAATTTTACGTGTCTTCTTCTCCCCCTCATGTGCTGTCATAGTTCTAAGTGGAAATTCTTCTACCTCTTTT
>NW_020692632.1:85710-107561 GCF_002925995.2 Terrapene triunguis
CCGGACAGCGCCCACTGCTCCTCAAAGGTGGTAAGGGAGCCAGCGGATGCTGCCCAGTGGAACTCCGCCCGGAGACGTGAAACCAAAAAATTACGGAAGTAGGCCCCACAGTCGCAAATCACCCCCTCGTCCAACATCCTCTCCCTGGTATAGATGGTGAGTTTGGCCAGGGCCAGGAAGAGGTTGACGAGGAGGTCTCGCGACTTCGTGGGGCCACGGATAGGGTGTGCATAAATAAACAGGTGTGGGGAAAAGTGCAACCAGAACCTTAACAAGAGGTTCTGGAGGAGCCGAAACAGGGGCTGCAGCCTGGCGCACTCAAGGTAAGCATGCGCCAGGGTCTCCCGTAGGCCGCAGAATGGGCAGGCCTCGGGAATAGGGGTGAACCGCGCTAAGTACACGCCCGTGCTCACGGCTCCGTGAAGGAGCCGCCAACCAATGTCCCCGGCGGGCCGTGGAACCAAGGTGGAATAAAGACTGGCCCACCGGGGTTTCTCACCCTCCACAGGTAGTAGATAGTCCCACCATTTGGTATCGGGGCGGGACACGAGGGTGAGAAAATGTAACGTGTGGAGCACGAGCGTGTACAGGTGGTCTCTAGGCACGGTTCGAAACCGGACCGGCTGCAAAGCGTGCAGCCGGCTCGGATTATGGGATCGGGGGAGCCGGGGGGGCTCACGGAACAGGGGCCCAATGAAAAAATCCGGAGGGCCCGGGGTGAGGGGTGGGAGGGGTGGGCCTTCTCGTAGGGCCCGCCACAGGAAATCAAGAGCGGGAGGAGACAATGCAGCGCCCACCTCCTGGAGTACACGCAGAGGGGTCGTAAGGGTGGAGAGCCCCATGCGCCGACCAAGCGCACGGGGATCCACCCAGTCCCCTCTGGCGTAGTCCAGGAGGTCTCCGATCCTGGTGGTTTCCGCCAGGATCAACCTCCGGCTCACCGAGGGTGACTCCGCCACCTGCACACGGAGATCGGGATTGTGCAGCAGGGGCTCCGCGAGGACATCCGCGAGCTGCACCTTACCCTGGGAACCACGGGTATCCGATAGAAAGAGGCGCAGCTCATCTCGCAGCGCGGAGGGGGAGGCAGCGGCCAAGCCGCCACCGTCCTCCGGCAGGGCCCCCGTAGGGTCCTCGCGGCCCACGGACAAACAAGGGGCCGAGCTCCGGCGCCGCTGCGCCGGGCTGCCCGTCCCTATCCCTGACAAAGGAGAGGGCGGTTGAGGGAACAACACAGCCCCTACAGTGGCGGGAAGGGGAGACACAAAAGCCGTCCCCCGAGGGTCGTCTGCAGGCAACGGAAATGCGACAACCCCGGGGGCAGCAGTGAACCCAGAGGTGGCAGGAAGAGACACCTCGGGGGCAGCAGAAGAGGGGACAGGATCAGGGACAGGAACGAGCTCCCCATCTCCTGCTGCCAAACCGCTAGATTGCGGCTCCCCCTGGCTAGGGTCTGCATCCAAGGGGATGGAGGCATCAGGGACAGGGGAAGCCTCAGGGGCAGGAAGTGTGGAAGGGGCGGGATCGGGGGCAAGAACCGGCCGCTCAGCAACAGCCGTCGCCCCTAGGGGCTCGGCGGCTGTGCACGAGACGGTAGTCGCGGCCGGGCTGGCAGGTAAGGCCAGGGGTTCCCCCAAAACTAAATCGGGGGTGGCAGAGGGGGCCGAAGAACCGGGGGCAGGAGGAGGAGGCGGGACTAAGCCAGCGCCCGGATTGGGGTCTGCTGGCGGAAGGTTGTCCACCCCCTGGGTAACCGGGGTCAGCCCCAGGGCCTCAATCTCATCAAAGAAGGAGGCGAAAGCGGTCCCCTCGGCCCCGGCGACCTCTCCGCCAGGCACGGAGACAAAAGCCGCCCCGGCATCGGCGGCGGCGGCGGAGGACACGGTCGGAGCAAGGATCGGGGGAACCGCCACCGAAGCCTCCTCAGGCGTGGCCTCAACGATAGGGACAGGAGTTTCCCCAGCCGCTGCCACGGCATCTACGGTCTCCATGGCCGGCGCCTCCTGCTGGGTACCTTCCGGGGGCGCGATGGAAGAACTAGCAACGTCGGCCCCCCGCGACATCTTTCGGGGGGTCTGCTCTCCCTCCTCATCGGAGGGGAGGGAGAGAGCCCGCGACCTGCGGGCGCTGCGCTTCCCCCGGACGGTCACCCAGCCCCCTGAGGTGGAAGAGGAGGTGGAGGGCCGGTCAGCAGGGGCGGGGCCAGGGGGCAAGGACGAACCCTCCCCCCGGGGCGGGCCCGACCCCGCGGCCGATGGAAGCTGCCCCGCCCTCTCCTCCACATGCCCCGCCGATCCAGGGTCAGCGATGGCAAGGCCCGCCCGCTCGGCCGTCTCCGCGGCCAGAGTGGGAAGCGCGGCAGAAGGAGGAGGGACGGCGGCAGCAGCAGCAGCGGTCGAACCACCAGGGTCGCCGGCGATGACAGGGCCGGCACCCTCTCGGGCCCCGGGGGTCCCAGACGTCCCTCCAGGTGTTTCCATCCTGAATTTGGGTTCCAACTCATCTTCGGAGGAGAAGGAAGGATCCAGGAGAAAAGATTAATCAAAAAACCGTATGCTGAGTAAGGTCTCATTTCTGCAGTACAAGAACAACTGAAAAGAGAAAGAAATGGCATTTAATATAGTTCACACAATATGTTATCACAGGACATTGAGGGAGAGCAGCTAAAAATGAAGAAGGAGCTTGAGGAAATGGGCTGATAATATTCTGATGATGTGCTCACCTTTTAATGATAAAAAGATTAATATATAACACATTTAACCCCCCTGGGGAGTCCCCCTCCCCCAGCTGGTGCTCCCTTCCTTGTGCTATAGTTGCACACTCAACGCAGGATCTACAAACAGCCCTGAATTGCTTCTCTGAAGCTTACAAAAGCCTAGGACTATCTCTGAACTCAGCAAAACAAAAGTTCTTCACCAGTCAGCTCCTGGTCAATCCTCAGACCCAACAAGGAAGATCTGCTTTGACAGAGAAGAACTGGAAAATGTAGAATACTTTGCCTATCTTGGCAGCCATCTCTCACAGAGAGCAGATATAGACATCGAGATTCAACACAGAATCCGCTGTGTTAGCCTTGCCTTTGGCAGACTGTCTCTCTGGGGGTTCAACAATCACAACATCAGAACATACACTAGATTATTAGTTTATAAAGCGATGGTAATCCCAACACTCCTCTATGGCTGTGAGACTTGGGTGACCCATAGAAAACAGCTGAAAAACCTCAAATACCAGCACCAGCACTTTCTTCAGAAGATCCTCAACATAAAGTGGGAGGATTGCCGCATTAATGTCAGTGTCCTCACAGAGGCCAACATCTTCAGTATTGAGGCACTGATTATCCAGCACCATATGTACACTAGCCAGAACAACTGCTGTATGGCCAACTCACCAAAGCAGAAGGGAAACGCGGAGGCCAAAAGAAATGCTTTAAAGACATCCTCAAGACAAACATCAAGAGATGTGGCATTGACACCACACACTGGGAGACAGTAGTCCAGGGTGGGGATAACTGGCGAAGACGTGTCGTAGAAGGAATGTTCACTTTTGAAGAAAATCGCCTTGCTCTGGTCTCAGAAAAACACCAGAAAAGAAAGGACAGACAACTCTCATGCAGTAACCATGGCCCAACACTGACTTCCAACACCACCTGCAATGTCTGCCAATGAACTTGTGACTCAAGGATCAAACTCCTCAGTCACCAAAGGACCCATAAAAAATAAAGCCTGTGAAAGAGATCATCCTCGACCTTGAGGGCATGTTGATGAGAAGAGTGAAAGACATGGCATTGGAGAAGAGCCACTCCACTTCAGATGGTGGAACATCTGGGGGGTGAGAGGGAGAAGGTGGCAGAGTTAATTTAAAAGGCTGTCTGTCAGGTTTTAGAATAATAATAATAATATATTTTTTTAAATTCCCCACAGAGAAACAAACAAACATTCTAGTACTTGCCTTCCCTCTGTGCCCTCCAGTCTCACAGCCACTCTTCCTAACACACAGTTCTTAGAGACAAGCTTTGGGTAAGTCTAGAGAAGAACGCAAGTTACTGAGGGAGCCAAGCTATGGGAGAGGTAGAAGCTGTGTAAGAAGGTCTATGATTGTTACCCGGGATTTTCAGAACCCACAGCAGGGATAACTTAACTGTTTCACTCTGGGGGTGTCAGGAATAAATCAATGGGAACACAGCAATTCTGTCTGATACAGGATGAATTCAGGTAAGTGTGCTCTATCTAAAACTGCAGTTTATTAGATTTAAGCACACAGAGACATAAGCAATAGGTTTAGAACATCCCAAATATTTACCTAACATCTGGAATGGTATTAAGTAATTAACAGTGAGATTGCAATGGCCAGGTGCTCACCCTCTGGCAAGAAAAGCTGACAGGAAAAACATCTCTCAAGATGGCTACAGAGGACTGCTCCAAAATACGCTATATTCGCTAATTTTTTATAACTAACTTCTACAAAACACATAGGTCATAGTGACTCCAACTAAATCATCACTTTTCCTAACTTTCAATAAACTACTTACCAACTAGCATTCCTAACAATCCGAATCATAATAATACTTCTATATCAAAGGTGCCTGAACTCAAGGTTTTCATCCATCAAGATTTTCAGTCTCAGTTGTTAACTTTTCTTTCCCCTCCTCCCATTCTGATTAGCAGAAACTGCCAGCTAGTTTTGACCTTGCCTCTAAAAGCCTGTTTTTCAAATTAACCCTTAACTAGGCAGAGTTCTATTTTATTAATTCCTGGTGACTGAATGCATATAAAATGGTTGCATGGAGCTTGATCAAAATCTGAAGTACATACACCCCTCAGATCCAGGGTAACATGATGACCCTAGAACTGACCCCGCACTGTCCCACAGCCCAGATCACCTCTGCAGGGTTAGGGCTGTTCTGGCCCTTCCTCCTCACAGACTCTCTGGTGATCCCACGGCCCAGGAGCCCCTCCCCCACGCCACCTCCCAGTAATGTCTCCCTGAGGTGAATCCCTCACAGCCAGCCCATCATAGAGTGATGTGCATCAAATCTCTCTGGATTGTCAGGCAGGTCCTGCAACACATCTGCTCTTTTCACATTTTTCTGATACTCAGACACAGTGAGGATGGGATGAGCCGTGTTTGGATCCAGCGTCACATTCATGGACATTCGTGGCAGCACTGCAGGGAAAGCTATTCCCCAACCCATGAAGAAGTGAGCAGCATGAAGGGAAAGATCAGAAAAAGCCCAGCCCAAAGGAAAGGTGGGATGCTGAAGAACCACGGGGCAGGCTCTGTCACTTCACTCGTTCCTCTGCATTTAATATGAAACAGGCATGTGAAAGCCTCACAGAACCCCAGGGCTGAGTTAAGGGTGTCTGGATGTGGACAGCGAAAATGTTTCTGTTCCTCATCAAGAGCATGAACTGAGCAATGAGGCTGGTTAAAGGATTGTTTGTGTGACTTTGGCTTGGGATCTTCTCAGTGCATGATGCTTTTATTGTTAGAGGGGTATGTTTGACTTGTCACTTTATCTGCATGTTCATTACAATGTTTCCATGGGAATTTTCTCTTCCTATAAAGAAAATCTACCCCTGGAGTCTCACCATGTCTGCGTGATCTGATGGGTTCCCCCTTTTTTCTCTCCAGTTCAGATGGTGGGACATCTGGGAGGTGGGAGGGAGGAGGAGGAAGAAGATGAGATTTCATGCTCTCGTGTTTGTAATGACATTCCCATTCTTAATGGACATATAGTCATGGCAAATCCCAAAGAGATGTGGCCTCCTTGCAGGCTAAACATCCCCAAATCAATCGCGAGCTAAGTCTTTAACGTAGCCCAGCTGAATATTCAGTTTGTGCCCATCAGTGGTGATTGTATCACACCGCCAAAGCTTTTGGCAACCATGTGATAAACATGCTTGGGAATTCCTTGGTCTTCCAGCCTAATAATATATCCATACTAAGAAAGGCTCCAAAACCGAACCAGTGCTGATGGAGGTGATTATTGGATTCAACTTTAAATATCCTTGAATTTTTAACTGATGTAATGGTGTTTTATTCATGAAAGAGAAAAAGACAGAGAGGGACAGACAGACAGAGATCTTTAATAAGAATCTGGGACTCATATGGGCTGAGATAAGGTGTTTGGGTGCTGGTCGGTGACAGTGTTTCCTATTATTTAGTATCGTTGAGTTTTTGTTCATGTTTCTTTAATGAAGATGTTTCCATGGGAATTTTCTCTTAATTTAAATATAAAAAGCTGCTGAAACCTCACCCTTTGTGTGTGATGCCAGAGATCTCCCACTGTTCTTCTCCATTTCACATGGCAGAGCGGAGGGAATAAAAGGATCAATAAGATTTCATTCTATGACATTTACAATGGTATCAACACCATTAGCTGACATAATAATGTTTTAATTATTACACAGGGATACATGCACTCAGATCTTTCTAAAGAGGCCTGATAAAAATTAATCTGAACCTTGCACTTCTAGTTCCTCTTTCGTTTAGGCATCTCAAAGCTGCTGAATCAACAGCCACTAAACCTCACAGACATCTTAAGAAATACTATCTGTGGGAAAGATTTTCTGTTACTTCCCCACGCCCTGACCGTCCACGCCCCCTCCCCCCCATTTGTTTCTCTCATTTTCCCATTGCAGCTTCTCCTAACGTAGACCCAGATCCTGCCAAGACTCCAGTGCAAAGTAGCTTTACACATATTGAACTCTTTGACATGATGGAAACTTTGACTCTTGGCAAGATCAGGGCCCTAAACTGTGAGCTTTCCAAAGAGTCCAGATACAAATTAATCTGAGCCCTTGCACTTCTATTTCCTCTTTCATTCAGATACCTCAAAGCTTCTGAATCAACAGCCGCTAAACCTCACAGCCATCTTAAGAAAGACTCTCTGTAAGAGAGATTTCCTGTTACCTCGTCCTCCCCTGCCCCTCCACCCCCAGTTTGTTTCTCTCATCCTCCCATTGCAGCTTCTCCTAACCTAGACCCAGATCCTGCCAAGACTCCACTGCAAAGTAGCTTTACACATATTGGATCCTTTGACATGATTGAAACTTTGACTCCTGGCAGGATCAGGGCCCTGCACTGTGAGCTCTTTGGGGCTGTTTACTCAGTGTTTGTGCAGAGCTCAGCACAATGGGGCCCTCGTCCTCCATAGACTGTAATAGGAATAAAAATAAATTTATTTGATAGATGTGGAAACTGAGGCAGGAGCTGGTTGGCTCAATGGGCCAGATTCACTCTTGTGCTGGCAAAGGGATAGAGGAGAAGTAGTTTGTGACTCCCCTGTTCAGTGGCTGCAGGGGCTGGTGCAGACCTCGGCACAGGCTGTTGAAGTCCTGAGATTGAGCCAAAGTTGCTCCCCTGTTTCAGTGGCCCCTATGGGGCTTTTCATGAGTCAGCCTCTCCCCAGCCCCAAAAGAAATCATGAAATTAGCCCCAACATCATGGTTTGCTTTGTTTTAAGATTATATTGTGTTTTTTGGTCGTTTGATATCTGAACTCCCCCTGTCACCGCCAGTGCGTGTGTGTCCTTCACCCCCATTCCCCTGCCTGGACCCTGGAGGGTTGCAGTGTGGTCCCCTCTCCCCGTTCCCAGGCTGGGTGTTGCAGGCAGGGGGTGGAACAGAGGTGCTGGGCTGCTGATCACAGGTGAATCCACTGGATCAGAATCTGCTTCCCATCAGAATTTGCTACTTTGCTGTTATTGACCATGCTCCAGTGTCCTGAACATGGAACAGCATTTCTTGAAAGGCCCAAACGTCCAAGGCTGAGATCCATCAAGTTATAAACAATCCAAAGGAGACGTCTAAAATCTACATCTGAAAGGAAAACGTCTACTGTCTGTAGGATGATTGTGCTCTACAAAAAGCTCAAGGAATTCAACAAGTGTAATTGCCCCAGGAGGGGATTTTTTCTTAAGTCAGGCCACTTTTACAGGTCAGTATTTAATTGGGAACAACCTTATACTATCTATAAAAATTATCTTGCATCTGTGTTAACTTTTTAATCAGCGCAGGGTCAAGCTGGAGAAAACCCAGCAAGTAATGTCGTGCTGGCTCATTATTCAACTTTTTCTTCTTTAACTGATATTTCACCAGCTACTGCTAATGCACATTTTGCACAGAGTAATTTTCTAACCCTTAGCCTAAAACACTTCCCAGTGACGAGCGCTCCTGCCTTAGCCCGTACGTTCAGCTACAATGTCAACATCTCACCACAAGGGGTTCCTCGTAAGAATGTGGGACCACAGGATAGAGGGGGATGAGGGCTTGAACATCAAGGGACCAGCAGGAAACAGAATCTGGCAGTGCAGATACAGGCTCTATCTCCCTCCCTTGCTGTATGTGGTCTGTCATTGTCCAGGGAGCAGCGCCCCCAAGCACACCCCACGAGGAATCCTAGAGGCCGAGAAGCACCTATGATCACGATTGAACCTTTAAGAATCCAAAGTCTTTTCAAGATTAATTCAATGAAATTATTTGAATAATAATAAAAAATCATCCCCTGTAGCTGCTGCCCTCACTCTACCCTCATTTGAGATAACAAGCTGCTTCCTGCAATGCAAGGGGGCTAACACAGGAAAGTGGGAGGGGTGGGATGGGCAGAATTTGTGCAGGAGCCAAAAGGTGTCCAGAGGAGAGTGCAACAGGGTTTGGGGGGCAGGAGGGAGGGGAAGGAGAGCGGCAGATGGGTGAAATCGGGAACAGGGTACAGGCGCTGGGGCTCAAAAAGGGGGAGATTCATGTCCGGTTTTCAGGGTACAAGTTCCCTTGGCACCTGTTTCTGCCTCTGGCTGTGTGCACTGCTGCCCCATTCTAGGAGTGTGAGGTGCCTATCTCCCACCTAAGCCCCAAAGTGAATCATAGACCAGGGGAAAGTCGGCATTCAGCTGCCGATCTTGCATGTGGGGCCCGATCCTCCCAGCATGCCTGCCAGATTGGGTCCCATTCAAACAGCTGTCCAATGGAAGAGGTGGTGGTGCTGCTCACCTTATAACTTCTAGCCCAGTGGTTAAAGCACTGAGCTGGAATGTGGGGAACCCAAGTTCAGTCCCACCTCTCTACCAGGAAAGATTTGAACTGTGTGTCTCCCACCGCTCAGACGGGCATGTTAATCACTGTGATGGGGTCCCCAGACTGTGGGAATGCTGAGCTCTCTGTCCCACCAACCTGAGCTGCCCCTCACACTGTGATGCTGATGACAAGCTACAAACCTCTGGCAGGTGCTGCACTTACTCAGCCATCCACAGGCAGGGACCCACCCAACTGAGTTACATGAATGCTTTTGCTAGACACTCCTGAACCAACAATAGAGGCTCCAGCCGATTCCACCCAGCTCCTCAGCCTTGCACCCCAGAACTTTACCATCTGGCACAGAAGCCTGGCCAGTGTCAGTTCATTTCACCCAGTCCGCCCCTCCCTAGATGTGGAGAGGATACACACTAGCCTTTGTAAACTGACCTGAGATTTCCCAAGCTCTTCAACCAAAACCCACTAGGTAAAATCTAAAACAGATTTATTAGCAACAGAAAGATAATTTTTAAGGGATTATAGGTAGCAAGCGTAGAGATCAAAGTTGCTTTTTCAAGAAATAAAAATAAATTTGCAGTCTGAGTTCTACAAACTAAATAGGATTTCAATCAAGCAGTGTCCCACCCTGTCAGATGATACAAGCAGGCTACATAGGGTGACCAGACATCCCGATTTTATCAGGACTGTCCTGATATTTACTTGTTTGTCCCGCATCCCGACCGAACATCGTGACTTGTCCCGATATGTTGCACTCCGGAGCACAGGCGGAGGGAGCTCACGCCCTCCCCGCCCCCAACTCAGCCCTGGCCCCGCCCTGACTCCATCCTCTCCCTGCCCCATTGGATCCCTCCACAAATCCCCGCCCCGGCCCCACCTCTTCCCCAAGCACGTCGCATTCCTCCTCCTCCCCGGCTTGCGTGAATCAGCTGTATGGCGGCGCAAGCACTGGAGGGAGGGGGGAGAAGCAGGACATGGCAGCCCGCTCAGGGGAGGTGGAGGTGAGCTGGGGCAGGGCAGGGAGCTGCCGGTGGGTGATCAGCCCCACCAATTTTTCCTATGCTCTGGCGGCTCTTTTTCTTTTTTGCCCCCCCCCCCGTCCCGATATTTTATGTCTCTCATCTGGTCACTCTAAGGCTACAGATCCTCACTACACAGGCTGGAATTGCCTTCCAGCCTGGGACCCACTTCCCCCATTCAAAATCTTTGCTCTTCAAATGTTCCTCCAGGTGTTGAGTTGGGGGGCGCGAGGGAGGGGAGAAAAGCCAAGTGTTAAGACCCTTCAGCCTCTTAAAGGTGTTCCACTTGGGATAAATAATGACAGAGTGATGGGAACAGAGTGGTTGGATCCTGGGTCTCCCCCGCTCAGGTGGGTGCCCCAACCATTGGACTAGAGACATTCTCTTTCTCACTCTGGCCCAGTGACTGTTCCACTGTAGATAAACATTTAAATGGACATTGGCCAGAAAGTGAGAATGACTCTGGGGTCCTGTGGTCAGGGAGCCCATCTGGGGGGTGGGAGCTCCTGGGGCCAGTCCCCCAGTTCCAGTTGCTCCTTCATTATTTACACACAGTGAACCAGCTGCAATAGAGGAGACTGAAGAATACCACCCTCAGACTGTACCATAGCTCAGTGGTTGCAGCACCCACCTAGAAACTGAGTAACCCCAGTTTAAATCCTTTTTCCCCCTGTAGCAAAGGCTGGGGACATTGAACCTGGGTCCCCCACATCCCAGGAAAGTGTGCTATCATTGGCTTAAAGTTATGAATTGGCTCCCAGCACCAAAACAACCCCCACCTCTCCCTCCACTCACAGGTTGTGTGCAGCTCAGCAGGGGCCTAACTCATTCCCAGAAGAAATGTCTCAGGAGGTGGGTTCCCATTCGTGGATTGCTAAGCAGAGGTAGGTGCCCCCCAGCAATGCAGACTTAAGCACTTATCTTCAAGAAAGGGGCAGAGCTTAGGACACACCCCTGTTGTTAGCATCTCCCATTGGCTAGTTTAGATGGCTCCCCACCTAGTATGCCGGCTCTTGTGGATGGCATTTTAAGGCCCCTGTCTGTCTCCATTCATTGTATAGGGAGACTAGGCACCTAAGTCAGGCTTTGTGGGTCGCAGTGTTGATCTTTTGATGTTCTAGGCACCTAAAAATGACGTGCGGGTGATGCTCAGCGTTGCAACACCTAAGTCCCTTCATGGATCCCACCCCCAATCATTTACATTAGAAGCTCACAGAAAACAAAGTCACAGCCCTGGCCGAGAGTGGGGTGTCTCCCTTTAGATCCATCTTTTAGCTCATGGCCACCCCTAGGAGAAAGGGTATTTTTTTCAAAGCAATAGCAAACACAAGGCAGTGATGTCATTATACAGTCCTAGTGGAGATGAGGCAAGTGATGCTTTCACCTCAGTTTAGCTAATCAAGGTGACCGATAACCCTCCCAAACATCCCCCAGCCCACAGAATTTTTCTTGACCAGTGACCCTGAGGTGAAACAACCACTTTCCTTGTCTACACACAGACTGTACAATGAGAGAGAGAAACCTGCATCCTAATGTAGACAAACCCCTGGAGACTGTCTCTCGGAGCAGGTCCCGGCCCATGAACGCTGCCCTGGACACCACAGCAATTGCTGATGGGCAGAAGAAATGTGAACAACATATATCATATATCTTTAGCCACCTCTGAATAAATTCAACACATCTGGAAACAAAGAGGAGAGTCAACACCACGTGTTCAGCCACCTCTCCACAGAGCCCAGCTGAGGAATTCCTGATTTACATGGCTATAGACAGCACAAGGGACAGAGCACAGGCTGGATAGCAGCATATCACAGCAAACCCCCAGCTCTCATGAGAGGGACATGCCAGTATATTGGCTGCTGGTGCTGGGGGGACACAGCCAAGTAGGGAAGCAAATCCCACGACTCTGCCCCCAACAATTGCAGCTGGAAAACTATAAAGGGACAAATCAGAATTGTCTTTCATGCTTTATTTACCCGTGAATACCCGTCAGAGCAAAAAGGAGCCGAGAAACAGCTTCAATACCCACCCCAATGGAAAACAGAACCACAGGTTTTGGGAACCATTTTTTTAATGATACTGAAATGGCAACAAAGTCAAGGAAGTAACGTATGAAATGAATGAGTGACAGTCTCACCTTCAATGACGTTTTATAAATCTCTGTGCTGCAGGGAGGGAGGGGGGAGGAGTTTCCAGGGGACATAGAATTAAGAGGCCATAGGACTGGGTGATGCCAAGATCATAGAGACTGGGGTGTGTGAGACTAGACAGGCTAATTTCAGGGTCCCCAGTGGGATATACCCCCCCATCCCTCAGGGACACAGTTTGAGCTGGCTTTCCATCCCCAGCCAGAGCCAAGGGTGGATTCTCTCTCCAGGGACAGAGCCCGGTGGGAAAGTGAAGATCGGGGCCTCGTCAGCAGCATTGATAAATGTCACCTGCCCCCGTTCACAGTCCAGACAAACCCGGATCCTGCTGGGGGCCTGGCTCAGGAGCAGGGGGGTCACAGGAGCGGTGAGAGCCTGGTACTGGCCCTGCCTCTGATCCATAGCCCAGATCCCCTCCTCAGAGCTAAGGCTGATCCCTCCCTTCCTCCTCACAGACTCCCTGGCCACCCCCACAGCCCAGAGTAGCCCAACTCCCACCTCCACCTCCCAGTAATGTCTCCCTGAGGTGAACCCCTCACAGCCCAGCACACAGCGCTCAGTGTCAAATCTCTCAGGATTGTTGTTGGGCAGATCCTGCCGTGTGTCTGCCCATCTCACACTTTTCCGATCCTCAGACAGGACAAGTTCTGGATGAGCCGTGTCTGGATCCAGAGTCACATTCGCTAGGGGGAGAGAGAATCAGAGCGTTAGGGACACAGCTCCACCTTGGGGGAGTGTTTCATTATATCAGTGACAGAATCTGTCCCAGCGGGACAGTGAACCAGGAAATATTCCTCCAGGATTTACCCGGCTCTGAATGGGAAGCAGCTCTGAGATCTCAGCATTCACTCCTGAGTTTCACTCCCCAGTCAGAGACAGGTCAGTGACAGAGCATAAAGATTTACTGACCCAGTCCTGAGACTCATAATCTTTCCCCTCGTGCACCCATCTATCCTCAGAGTGGGGATTAGAGATCCTGGAATCACAGGGAAGCCCTAGTTGATTTCCCCTCACATCATTCACATGGTCACAACTATCTTTTCTCTGACGTGCCCTCCCTCTCTTGTATTTAAAGTCCTGGAGCTTGGATGTTTCTTGTTGATGCCACCCAGACACCTGCTCCATCCTGCCACATATCTGAGATCTGTCAATAATGACATGATTCAATAGATTCCCTAATTAAAATTCTGTAGCTAGTCATCAGGACCAGACCAAGAGAATTATCACTCTAGATTTCATTTCTAACATAAAGATTTGTATTTATGGGCAAGGGGCTTCTACAAGAGAGGAGAGTTGGTGGTGGAGAGAGAAGAAAGAGGGTTTGATATAAATGAAGGCATGGAGGAGAACGTGGATAAGATGGTTAAAAACAGCAGGAAGTTGGGATCTGACGGAGAGAGCAGAAAGGGGAGATCACTGTGGATGGAGAGAAGAGAAAAGAAGCACAAGCTGAACACTGATCACAGGGACTCCTTGGTTTGAACTCGTGTGTCTGGTCAGCGCTCTTGTTCCTCTACCTGACACTAGGGCGGGGATCCTAAGAAACAATAACTGCTCAGTCACTCGGAGCAGGGACGTTTCCAGAGTTATGGGAGCAATGTGTAAGGAGGACATGCGAGGATGGTCCATTCCTCTCCCTCTTTTGAACCTCAGCACCCTCCCTTCTTCCACCTGGGAAATATTATAGTTTTCTCCTTGTTTATTTGCACAGCGAAAGGGAGCATGATCCCCCATTGATTAAATATGATTTTTAATTACCTGCATCACCCAGGGATCTCCTCCACTCTGGAAGCAAACACATAGATGGGGATGAGAATTAAGCCAGACAAATGCAGTATCAATAGAATTCATTATCATAGAAAAGGTTGTATCAGTGTGAGAAAAAAAGCAAAACAAAAAAATGCCCTTACCTAGCTCTGTTTGAAGTTTACCTAAATAATAAACAGAAAGAAAATGCCTTACTCAAGATACATGTACAGTAGTGGCTTCCTACCCATTACCGACATAACAAGTTATGCAATCAGTATTGGTTGTATTGCTTATGATTTTCAAGTTGACATGGTCACAGTCAGTCAAAAATCTTTCATAATATAACATTGGTTCTACCAGGAGCAAAAATGGAACTTACTGATAGTGTTGAGATGTTTCCCTAAAAAAAGAAAACATAAATACAATTATTTAGAGCCTTTTTCAGTGACTCCAGATTTAAAAAGATCTTTTCATTATGAGTCCTCAAGTAATAATAATGTTGCCCGTCTACCAAGCCATTGCAGCTCTCCAGGGACTTGCAGGTTGGGTTCCCAGTGGAAGAGAAATCAGTGACACAGAGGCTGGGTATCTTCTAAGTGTAATTTGATTATTTACACACATAGACCTGTCCTAGAACAGAGATGGTCACAAACAGCACACAGGCAATCAAAAACCCCATAAGGCAGGGATTTTCATAGGAGCGTAGGGGAGTTAAGAGCCAAAGTATATTGAATTCCAATGGGAGTTGAGAACCTAACTCCCTCAGGCCCCACTGAAAATCTAGTTAAACTAGTGCAAACCTGGTTTTAGGCTTATCTTAAGATGAATAGGAACAGTTTTAAACTAAACTGAAGTAAGCTCTTCTTAAACTGACGTGTCCACGTAGGAGCTTGCTCTGGCTTTACAAAATCAATTTAAATTCACACCTTAAGCTGGTATAACTTTCTCACGTAGAAAAGTCTAAACTGTCTTTTCGAAGGAGAAAACCTCATTCTGATTACACTGTATTTTCCCCTTTATAGCTTTACCTTTTAATTTGAACAGAAAAAGAGTAAGGCCGACGAACACCAACAAAATCACCAAAGTCACACTCCAACCCACCATCCAGGGAGATACTCTTGGGAAAAAAGAATCTGAAACACAAAGCCCACATTCGTTTGGAAATAGTAATAACAAACAGTACACTTTTATTGTAGGAAAATGCATCACATCAGGATTTGTGTGAAATACGTGTAGAAAAATTTCCTCCCTGCAATCTAAAAGCTGGCAGAAACCAATTTTAAAAAGAGGTTCTGCTCACACTCTTTTGGTAGTACCAAATGATGTATTAAATACTATCAAAAGCACAACCGCCCTACACCTCATCCCCTCCTCTCTCGCTCTCTCTAGGTGGAGCTAGTCACTTCACTTGTTATTAAAGTTGCTCGACACTTCCCATTATAGCGCCTTCGTTTCATTTGCTCATTACTTTGCCAAACTTTACCATGTGGGGAGAAAATTCCCGCGCTGGGTGTCTGCCTCAGGCTGAACTTTTTTTTGAAAAGTTTCAGCTAAAATGGCTCCATGATTTCTGAGAACGGGGTTAGGGAATAACACATTGTTCTGATACTCAAAAAAAGAAAAATCAGTGTGTGTGCGCACGCGGCTATGTGTGTGAATAATTATATATGTAATTAGTAGTGGGTTTGTTTATATTTTAATTCTGCTTCCTTTGCACACGTTCTTAATGTTGTGGGATAACCAGGGCTCCTGACCCCATCACCCAACCCAGGAGCCAATTCAGGGAAAAGTGCTTCCTTCTTTTTATGAAATTAATACTACAGTTAAAACACGTAGGAAGAGAAATTATAGTTAATCATTAAATTTCCCAACAGAAAACTTAGACGTAAGTAAAATTTAAACTTTTGTTACACCAGGGAATTTCATAGTAAAAGAAAATCTGAGGCTTTAAGAGAGGAAATCAATAATTAAGGGAGAGCAGATAAATATCCAAATACTCTTCACTTCAGCACAGGAATTCCTGGCATAGGAACTGATCCAAATCCTATTGATGTCTTTAACCGGCTTTGGATCAGGCCCACAGGGTTTTGTTGCTATGGCAACCCCTTTCCCTGTGAAGTTTGCTAAAGGGTGAGAAATCAAACTTCATATTAAAACGTGGACCTTTTAGTGAGTGACACTCAAATGACTGTTCCTGGGGCTCCAGACTTTCATGGCCCTGCCTTGCTTCTGACCTGCCATGAGCAGAGATTCAACAAATTTCCTCTGTGTTGAAGAGATCACAGCATATCACATCTCCCTCTGCATATTCACTGGGGCAAGAAGCCTAGACCTTGATTCACCAGTCCACTAGGAGGCAGAAAGTCCAACCAATCAGTAGGGCCCCCAATATACCTTACCACTGCCCTGCGGTGACTGTATGAGAATGAAAATTGAATGTGACCTTAAATATTCGTTTAATGTAATATGGGACTACAAACACTAACCATCATGTTTGAATCACAATAATATACATATATAGTGTTACTACAGGGCATTTCCATGCATTAACATGTTTGGATTTCTTTTAAATTTAACCTTAACCCTGAATCTACTGGCTTTAAAATGCTTGTTTCTGAGATAATAACAATATCCTTGGAATGCATTTTATCCTAAAGTTTGCTCTCAACCTAAACTTTATCTTAATGTAGCTTTTTGTGAGGAAATATTTTAACTTTTGTTATTATTTAACAATCTGATTTCTTCCTTTTGGATAGTACAGTGTGTGGTTTGGGTGGTAACTGACCTGATATATAAAATGTTATTGATTCTTTTTCTTGGTTCAGGTGGGTGTTCCTTATAGCACAGGACAAATTCTTGTTTGAATTTTCTGTTATAATGATAGAATTTTTTATTTCAAAGAGACCATGTTCCTCTTCAGATTTGGTTTTAGTTGACGAAGACAAAGGCTGCTCTTTGAGATTTCTCCACAGCACCTCGGGCTCCGGGTACCATCCGGCCGACTGACACACCACTCGGATCCCTCCATCCTGGTGACCCTCAACAGAGATGTGAGGTGCAGAACCTGAAGCTAAAATGAATCCGTGTTAAATGAGATTAAATATACAGCCCAGCATATAAAAGTTTACATTTTCAATAAAACGATTGAATACACTTTCTTTATGGCTGATATTCATGGAAATGTGTCTTCAATGGGACTTCAGCATTTGTTAAACCTTTGCTTAACTGTGCTGCAGTACTGGGGCCTCAGCAATGGAAGTGGAAGCCTTACAGAATGTTGGAGCGTGTTATCAGCAGTGTTGTCGGTGATGTGAAGGGGGCAAGGAATGCAAGAGATTTTCCCCTCAATTTCTGATTTTATAATGTTGGAGGCATGTTTGTTATGCTTATTACCTCCGGGTGGCCAATGTGAGGTAGCTATTTACTGTGAGACACCTTAAGGGTGCTCCAGGGAGTTGTGGGGCATGTGAAGAAGTTTCTCAAGATGGAGGCTCGGTTAGTTGTCACTGTGAATGTGTACCAGAATAAAAGATCCCCTTTTCCAGTTCTAATCTCTTTTGGGTCTCCATGTTCACTGAAGGCAGGAGAAGGAGTAATGGGCTTAATCTGCAGCAAGGGAGATTGAGGTTTGATATTAGGAAAAGCTTTCTGACTGCAAGGATAGTTAAACTCCGGAACAGGCTTCCAAGGGAGATTGTGGAATCTCTGTCAGTGGAGGGTTTTTTAAGACCAGGCTGGACAAACCCCTGTCAGGGACGGTCTAGATTTACTTGGTCCTGTGTCAGCGTAAGGGGGCTGGACTTGATGACTTCTCGAGACCCCTTCCAGCCCTACATTTCTATGATTCTGAATCCTACACAGGCAATGAGGATAAAATGAAAACAACAGGCAGCAAGTTCTACACACTGCATGAGTAAGTGAAAACCTTTTTTTTTTATTGTAAAGAAAAAATGGTTGCATATGGAAAAAATGAAAGAGTATAATGTATACCAGGAGGACTGGATTCAGTACTCAGAGACAGACTCTCTTAGTACTTCATCACAAATGATACAGAGGATGATAACAAGAAACACGCCATTTTATTGACCATTTGTGGAGCAAAAACCTATAGTTTGGTGGCCCTGGAAAAGCCCAGTGCCAAATCTTTTGATGAGCTGGTTAAAGTTGTCATGTGCTATTATAACCACCATGGGGTGAGGGAGCCTCATGAGTGCCTGCATGGGAGACATTAATCACCATCAGGGGGTGATTGCTGGGCATGCATGAGTGCCAACAAGTGAAAGAGACTCTGTCCCTCTCGCTTGCTACTGCGGCCTGCCTAGTGCGGAGGGATAAGGCTTTGGGTTGTTAGGCATGAGGCAGGCTCTGTCCCCTGAGGCAGAAATGGAGCAGCCTGCCTGCCTATGTTCCTTCATTGCAAGGAACAAATGAGCTGTTTTGCCAGGGTTGGAAATGCAATTAGCCAGTGCTATCCCTTAAATTGCCTGGATGCTCATTTTATAGCAGACAACAGGAGTTGGACTGAAACAAAATTCAGTCAGTTTTGGCTTGAGAAGGGATAAGGTATGAAAGAATAAGAGTTTGCTCTGTGCATTCCTGAAAAACTGTTTCAATGCTTGAAATAAAACATTGTTCTTGATGTAAAAAACAAAAACAAAAAAACCCCCACATTGTTAATGGTGCTATTGATAGTTAATTGATCTCATCCTGAGGCAGAAATTTAGCAGCGTGCCTGCCTAGTAACATTGTTAATGTTCCTACTGTTAGTTAACGGTTCCCATTCTCAGTCTATTTCCCCAGGAGCATAAAACCTGTAAAAGTTTTAAGACCTGGAGCACCCACAGAGTCGGCACCTATGGTACTGAGCATGCTCCAGGGGCCATGGTGTGAAGAATTTTTTCAAGATGGAGGCTTCTTGGTTGTCTATGTGAAGCTGTAGCAGAATAAGAGATCTCCTCTTTCAGTTCTAATCTGGTTTGGGTCTCCATATACTACAGACGTCCTCACTTTAAAGCTTTTGCTTTCAGAGAGTCATAGATGTTAAGGCCAGACGGGACCACTGTGATCATCTGGTCTGATGTTCAATCTAACATAGACCATAGGGCTTCCATGAATTAATTCTGTTTGCCAGAAGCTAGGAATGGGCAACAGGGGATAGATCACTTGACGATTACCGGTTCTGTTCATTCCCTCTGGGGCACCTGGCATTGGCCACTGTCGGAAGACAGGATACTGGGCTAGATGGACCATTGGTCTGACCCAATATGGCCAGTCTTGTGTTCTAATTGTTTTTCAAGTCCATAAGCTGTGATTCAGTTACAGCACTTTTTATAACCACAGGTATTAGAGTTGGTGCAGTGTGTCTTGATGCAAATGTTAACAGTCGCTAAACAAAGATTTTTTTGTTTTTAATGCAATTGAGGTGAGGTAATGTGCTCTTTTCACTACTGTCCCAGCTGAGACTAATTGCAGATCAACTGATACCTGCAGCAAAGAGTGGCATGTTTTGGGAGCAAAATCATCTTTAGGCCTGACAGAAGCCTGCTGTGGATTTTCAGAGTTTGTTCTGATAACGTTTAACAGCATAAGCAGAACTGGGGGGAGGGATTTTATAGCTACTGGCTGGCTGGGTGGCCATAAAAGGGAGCTACCGCCCCCCCCCCCATTTATCAGACTAATACATGCATATAATATAACAAAAAGTTATAAATAAGCTTGGTTAATAAAGGGAGGTTGAAGCTGTATTGTCCATTGTTGGAGGTGACTGATGAGATCATCCCAACAAGCTTCCCGCCTGTGAATAACTGATCGCTACTTGCTGAGTATTTTGCCTTAAAGATTTGTTAGACCCACCAGCTGAGTACATGAATCTCAATCCAACAACATGAACTGTTTATCTGTTCATACTAAAATATTTTCAATTAAAGGATAATGACCTAGAAAAATCTTGCCTCTCTCTCTGGCCCAATAACTTTTCTACTATTTATAAATATTTAAATAGTCATTGGGCCAGAGAGAGAAATAGACTGTAGTCCAGTGGCTAGGGTACACCCATGGGAGGTGGGAAAACCCCAGTCCAGCCACCCTCCTCCAATGGCTGTTTATTTGTCCAGATTGGATAAATAATCAAAGATTAATTAGCAGGACGACTGGCCCCTGGGTCTCCCACCTACCAGGTGGGTACCTTAACCACTGGACTACAGAGTCTCTCTCTCTCTCTCTGGCCTAATGACTATTTAATTTAATGACTATTTTGAGGATCTCAGGGGCACCTAAATTTTGGACTGAAGTGGGGCGTTTGGTGCCCAAGTGCTTTTTTGGGTCCGGGTCTAAGAGCCATCTAAAAAGAGACAACAGACACATGTTACTGACCTGCCACCTTCAATTCCAATACAGCTTCTTCATGAAAGACACCATCTTGAACAAAACAGCGGTACTGTCCCTCATCAGAAAGTCTGATATTGACAATTCCCAAGGCAACATTCCCATCCACGATGCCAGCTTTCAAAAGCTCTGTCCTTCCATGATATTCTGGCATCTGCTGCCCATACTCATCCTTTCCATGCTGATAGAGGTGCACAAATGAAGTGAACTCAGATCGGAACCATCTCACTTCCATGTTCTCAGCACTCATCTTGGGGGACAGGTGACAGGGTAAAATAATGTCCTCCCCCATGATGGCAGTGACAGGCTGATCAGGTCCAATCACTGTGAACCGGGCTGTAAAATGCACCAGAGTACAAAAAAAGATACAGTAAATATATTACATTTTCTGTGCCTCTATTGCAGTGCTCTGTTATTGATTAGGATATGTCCTGAATTTATATATGAATTTTACAACAAACAATGCATTTGGATAACCATAACCGACAGATTTAAGGTTGCTTGTGCTACTCTATTTCTGTCCACTTGTGTGTATGATACAGTCTTCAGTTACGTGATATTACTAGCCTTTCCCCAGGACCCCCACTTCTTTCAGAGCCTGTCCAACAGGCATCCATGGAGAGGAAGAGGAGAAGGTTTCCTACAGCCAACCGCTTGCTTGACTTGCTGCTCACAGGGCGTACTTTGCACTTGAGTTCTGTGAACTCAGCTGTGGTGTTTGAGCCAATACTCTCCCTCAGTTTTTAAATGGGAGATGGAGAGGTGGCAGGAGAACTTCAGTGAAGTCTTCAATACTAGAACTCCTTTGCTCCCTGGTTCCTATGGAATCTGGATTTCCAATCCAAGCTAGTTAGGTGTTTGAGAAGAAAATGGGCGTGTTAAGGAGGACACACAAGGAGGGCCATATTAAGAACCTGGATGGATGGGATGTGGTGGCTGTGACTCTGGCAGACCAGGTGCCAGCTCTTGCCAGGACTGCAGGTATTAGCTAAGAACTGACAAACTCGTAGCTGGTGATGTGACCAGTTCACCTATATGTTAGTTTTGCGCAAAATAGTTAATAGTCTTATTAGAATGTATTTAGTGTTTAGACTCTATGAAATGCTGGTAAGTTGCTGCATTCATTGATCTCAGTTGTAATGTCTGTATTCCAGGCTACAAGAAAATACATAAATATTGCTTTATAACTTTGAGAATGTTTGCTCTGAATTTCTAAACCCAGGCACAGGGATAATCTTCCCCCGCCCTCTCCAATCCATCCAGGAGATCAACATTTATATGGGCCATTATAAGACAAAAGTTTTGTTAATTGCCTCATCCACCCATGGAGAAGGATGTGCAGGAGGCCTTGTCCCATCGCTTGGAATGCTGGAAGAGGGGAATAATGTAGTTTACACATGAAGATTTTTCATCTCTTTGCTGTTTGAACTCTCACGGGGCTAGAGAAACCAAGCTGAAGCCAGAGATCCCCAGGGGTTCTCCTGGGTCCACCCTGAAAGACACTTTGAATGGGCAGATCTCTA
>NW_020692633.1:0-2179 GCF_002925995.2 Terrapene triunguis
GGGGGGGCAGCCACCCTCCCATGGGGATGTGAGCCACGAGCATCTTAACCTGAATAGCGTGGCACAAACACCTCCCTGTGGGAGCTCCCGTACTACCCCACCTCCCCCCAGCACTATCCTGCCTCCCTTCCTGTCCCAGCCACATTCTCCCCGACATCTCCTGCACCCCTCAATCTCCTCCTGCCCCCACATCCCCCTCCATCCCCTCCGTCTCCTCCTGCCCATCCCCACACCCCCTGTGCCCCCTCAGTCTTCTCCTGCCCCCACATTCCCCTTCATCCCCTCAGTTTCCTCCTGCCCTTCCCCCATATCCCTCAGGCTGCCTCCTGCCACTCCCCAACCCCCCTACACCTCCTCAGGCTCCTCCTGCCCCCATATCCCCCTCCATCCCCTCAGTCTCTTGCCCTCCACATTCCCCTACCCCCCACATTCCCCTCCATCCCCTCCATCTCCTTCTGCCCCATCCCACTGCCTCCTCAGTCTCCTCCTGCCCCCAAACCCCTCCATCCCCTCAGTCTCCTGCCCCCACCCCCCTGCACACCCTCAGTCTCTTGCCCTCCACATTCCCCTGCATGCCATCAGTCTGTCCTCTGCTCCCCACAGTCCTTTGCACCCCATTTTGATGGTGTATGTAAACCCCCCCCCCACACACACACACAGAGGCCCTGAAATGCCAGTCAGGGTACCTGGCGGCACCTAGAGGGAGAGTCAGGCCTACCTGAACAAGAAGCCCAGCTGGGCAGGAGCAGGGTGGGTTATAAAGCCAGGAAGTTGGCAGCAGAAAGGGGCTGAGGCTGGGTGCCTGTCTGAGCTGGTGGAGGATTTTCTAACCCCAAATGAAGTCACTCTGGAAACTGAAGAAGAGTCTGTTAGAGAGGGAGAATGCATACAAAGTAGGGGGAAAACAAAAGAGTCAAAGCAGACTCAGATGATGATGATACCAGCAAAACAAGCAACGCTGAAGGAAATGAACCCAAATGTTATCTTGTGATCCCTCGCCAAAGAAACAAGATTCAGTGATGTTACACCTGTGGATGTAGCTGACTGGGTTAAAAAAGCATAGGAGCTTGTGAGGTGGGGATCTTTCAGTTGAATGTGAAAACAATGAGCAAACTGATGAACTGCTAAAAACTGAAATGCTGGGGAAAGTTAAAATAAGTTGCCCGCTACCAAAGTATTTGACTGAACTGAAGGGAATACTATATGGAGTGCCATTAGAGCTGACCATAGAATCATAGAATATTAGGGTTGGAAGAGACCTCAGGAGGTCATCTAGTCCAACCCCCTGCTCAAAGCAGGCGCAACCCCAACTAAATTATCCCAGCCAGGGCTTTGTCAAGCCAGGCCTTAAAAACCTCTAAGGATGGAGATTCGACCACCTCCCTAGGGAACCCATTCCAGTGCTTCACCACCCTCCTAGTGAAATAGTGTTTCCTAATATCCAACCTAGACCTCCCCCACTGCAACTTGAGACGTTGATCACTACCCGTTAAGCCCGACAATATAGCCAGCTTTCTATCCACCTTATAGTCCATTCATCCAATCCATACTTTTTTAACCTGCTGGCAAGAATACTGTGGGAGACCGTATCAAAAGCTTTGCTAAAGTCAAGATATATCACATCCACCACTTTCCCCATATCCACAGAGCCAGTTATCTCATCATAGAAGGCAATCAGGTTGGTCAGATATGACTTGCCCTTGGTGAATCTATGTTGACTGTTCCTGATCACCTTCCTCTCCTCCAAGTGCTTCAAAATGGATTCCTCGAGGACCTGCTCCATGATTTTGCTGGGGACTGAAGAGAGGCTGTAGTTCCCTGGGTTTTCTTTCTTCCCTTTTTTAAATATGGACACTAGATTTGCCTTTTTCCAATCGTCCAGGACCTCCCCCGATCACCACGAATTTTCAAAGATAATGGCCAATGGCTGTGCAATCACATCAGCCAACTCCCTCAGCACCCTTGGATACATTAGAACTGGACCCATGGACTTGTGCACGTCCAGCTTTTCTAAATAGTCCTTAACCTGTTCTTTCACCACTGAGGGCTGCTCACCTCCTCCCAGTGATGAGATAAGCAACGGAGAAGATAAAGTGGTTGTAAGTTTTGTAACTAGTTAGTAAATAAGCTGGAGCAAACAAGCTGTATAGATTATATTTAAGGAAGGGACTCTAACTGA
>NW_020692634.1:0-1300 GCF_002925995.2 Terrapene triunguis
TCGGGGCTGGGGATTGGGATGAAGGAGGGGGTTTGGGGTGCAGGAGGCAGTATGGGGTGCTGGCTCCAGGAGGGAGCTCAGTGCTGGGGTTTGGGGTACGGCCTCTTGCTGGATGGCACTTACCTTGGGCAGCTCCTGGTCGGCTGCGCAACAAGGCTAAGGCAGGCTCCCTGCCTACCCTGGCCCCACGCCACTCGCAGTCAGTGGTCACCAACAGGTGCTGCTCCATGCACGGCCCCTCTCTGCATCCACCACCCCCACAGCACCCATTGGCCACAGCTTCCCGATCCCGGCCAATGGGAGCTGTCGGGGGCAGTGCATGCAGACAGGAGCAGCACGCGGAGCAGCACCTGTTGGTGACCACTGATGTAATCTAATTACTTCTTCACACGAGAATGTAGCAATTGCCAGGCTGGAAGAGACGAGTGGCTTCCTTACATCAGATGTGACGGCATTCACCCTTCCAATCTCCTTAAAAGGTCCTTCCTATAATTTTGCCTTTTGTTTTCCTTCACTGGGGTCAGCTTCCCGATCCCGGCCAATGGGAGCTGCAGGGGCGGTGCATGCAGACAGGAGAAGCACGCAGAGGGATAGCCCTGCTCCCCTGCCCCCGGGCTGCGGGGCTGCACTGGCCACTTCTGGAAGCGGCGTGAGGCCGGGGCAGGCAGGGAGTCTGCCTTAGGGCAGCCGCGCTACACCACCGGTGAGCGCGATCAATTAGGAAATTCTCTAGGATCGACCATGGATCGCGGTCAACCAGTTGGTGACAACTGATCTAACCTAAACCTCCCTTGCTGCAGATTAACCCAGGGCCTAACGGAGATATCTCTTTAAGAGCTCTATGGTCGGGGCCGGTGGATAGGAGTGAGTTGTGTCTGGGTCATTGTCGCTAGCCAGGTTTAGCACTCCCCCTCCAGAAGCTTCTGGAATTGGGTGTCGTAGTTTTGGTTCTGCTCCAATAGGTTCCCTGGTGCTGGGATCAGACTCCATGAGGGCAGCAGTCAGGCAGCTGCTTTGCACCAGGCCCTGAGCTCTGTGCGGCTGGGAGAAGCTGAGCCCAGGAGCAGGAAACAGGCTGTTTGCCCGAACTCTGAAGCATTTTGCAGCAGGTCAGTGACATTGTTACAACCTCCAACAGGGAAGCCTGGGGAATGTTAATTACAGGGGAAACTGGGAGGGAAACGTAATTTCTTTTATTTTAATTGTACACTTTTGTTGACGTCACTAGGCATCATCATCACCCTAGGTAACTTGGGAGGGTGGAAAATCACAAGTGTCAATGAAGCCTTCCTGCACTAGG
>NW_020692635.1:0-5582 GCF_002925995.2 Terrapene triunguis
AAATGGAGCAGTTTTTAGAGGGTGTTCCTGAGGAAATAGAAAGGTACATCCTAGATAGGAAGCCCAAAACTGTAACCGAGGCGGGGGAGATTGGAGCCAAATGGGTGGAGGTGACAGAAAAGAAAAAAGCTAGTAGCAGTTGGAGCGAATATCAGAAGGGGCAAGCCGAAACAAAACCTTACCACCGGGGACAACCCAAGGCCCCACCCACATCCCAAGGGAAACCCCAGACGCCTTCTCACCCCACCACACCAGTCTCCATCAACCAACATCGCCCCGGTGATACCTTAGCAGGGCGATGTTTTAAATGTAATGAACTGGGGCATATAAAGGCTCACTGCCCCAAGAACCCTAACCGATTACAGTTCATTACACCCCAATCACACCAAAGATCCCCAGACCCAGATGCCTCTCTCATACCCTCGGAGCGAAGGGAAACCTTGAGAGTGGGCGGAAAGAAGGTTATCGCTTGGAGGGACACTGGGGCACAAGTGTCAACTATCCACCAATCCCTAGTGGACCCCAAACTCATCAACCCGGAGGCTACAGTGACAATTCAACCCTTCGTGTCACAGTCTGTAACCTTGCCTACAGCCCAGTTGCATGTCCAGTACAAGGGCTGGGCAGGAATGTGGACTTTTGCAGTCTATGACAATTATCCCATCCCCATGCTGCTGGGGGAAGACTTGGCCAACCATGTGAAGCTAGCCAAGAGGGTGGGAATAGTCACCCGCAGCCAGGCTAAGCAAGCTTTCACCCCCATCCCTGTTCCTGAGCCGTCCACCAGGGCCCCGTCTGTGTTACCGGAGACCCAAACACAGGTGGTGGAACCGGATCCCCTGCCAACGACTGCAACAGCCGTAGTGGATCCAATCCCAGAGACCCAGCCAAAGCCAGTCCCGGAACCGGAACTGGCAACGCAACCAGCACCAGAACCATTGCCGGCACTGAGTCCAGCGCTTGCAAACCCGTCTACAACTCCAATGCCAGAGGGCACCAGCGAGCCTGAACTGGCGGAAGCAGCAGATAACCCTACCCAAGAGGCTCAGCCAGAGCCTGAGATACCACATAGTGCACCAGCGGACAGCGGTTCACAGTCAATGGAAACAGTCCCAGCACCTGCATCGCTTCCAGAGGGACCAAGCCCCAGTCCACAGTCCAAGGAGGAACTGATGTCTCCAGCATCAAGGGAACAGTTCCAGGCCGAGCAGGAAGCAGATGACAGCCTTCAGAAAGCTTGGGCGGCGGCACGGAGCACCCCACCGCCTCTCAGCTCTTCTAACCGATCCCGGTTTGTTGTAGAACAAGGACTTTTATACAAGGAAACTCTTTCTGGTGGGCACCAGGAAGACTGGCATCCTCAAAGACAGTTGGTGGTTCCCACTAAGTATCGGGTAAAGCTCTTGAGCTTAGCCCATGATCATCCCAGTGGCCATTCTGGGGTGAACAGAACCAAAGACCGGTTGGGGAAGTCCTTCCACTGGGAGGGAATGGGCAAGGACGTTGCTAATTATGTCCGGTCTTGTGAGGTGTGCCAACGAGTGGGAAAGCCCCAAGACCAGGTTAAAGCCCCTCTCCAGCCACTACCCATAATTGAGGTCCCATTTCAGCGAGTAGCTGTGGATATTCTGGGTCCTTTCCCAAAGAAGACACCCAGAGGAAAGCAGTACGTACTGACTTTCATGGATTTTGCTACCCGATGGCCGGAAGCTGTACCCTTAAGCAACACCAAGACTAAAAGTGTGTGCCAGGCATTAGCAGACATTTTTGCCAGGGTAGGTTGGCCCTCCGACATCCTTACAGATTCGGGAACTAATTTCCTGGCAGGGAACATGAAAACCCTGTGGGAAGCTCATGGGGTGAATCACTTGGTTGCCACCCCTCATCACCATCAAACCAATGGTCTGGTGGAGAGGTTTAATGGAACTTTGGGGGCCATGATACGTAAATTCATAAATGAACACTCCAATGATTGGGACCTAGTGTTGCAGCAGTTGCTTTTTGCCTACAGGGCTGTACCACATCCCAGTTTAGGGTTTTCACCATTTGAACTTGTGTATGGCCGCGAGGTTAAGGGGCCATTACAGTTGGTGAAGCAGCAATGGGAGGGGTTTACGCCTTCTCCAGGAACTAACATTCTAGACTTTGTAAGCAACCTACAAAACACCCTCCGACACTCTTTAGCCCTTGCTAAAGAAAACCTAAAGGATGCTCAGGAAGAGCAAAAGGCCTGGTATGATAAACATTCCAGAGAACGGTCCTTCAAAGTAGGAGACCAAGTCATGGTCTTAAAGGCGCTCCAGGCCCATAAAATGGAAGCGTCGTGGGAAGGACCATTCACGGTCCAGGAGCGCCTAGGAGCTGTTAACTATCTCATAGCCTCCCCCACCTCCAACATAAAGCCTAAGGTATACCATGTTAATTCTCTTAAGCCCTTTTATTCCAGAGAATTAAACGTTTGCCAGTTTACAGCCCAGGAAACAGATGACGCGGAGTGGCCTGCAGGTGTCTACTACGAAGGAACAAGGAATGGTGGCGTGGAAGAGGTGAACCTCTCCACGACCCTGGGACGTCTGCAGCGACAGCAGATCAAGGAGCTGTGCACAAGCTTTGCACCGATTTTCTCAGCCACTCCAGGACGGACCGAACGGGCATACCACTCCATTGACACAGGTAATGCTCACCCAATTAGAACCCCACCCTACCGGGAGTCACCTCATGCCCAAGCGGCTATACAAAGGGAGATCCAGGACATGCTACAGATGGGTATAATCCGCCCCTCTAACAGTGCATGGGCATCTCCAGTGGTTCTAGTTCCCAAACCAGATGGGGAAATACGCTTTTGCGTGGACTACCGTAAGCTAAATGCTGTAACTCGTCCTGACAACTATCCAATGCCACGCACAGATGAGCTATTGGAAAAATTGGGACATGCCCAATTCATCTCTACTTTAGACTTAACCAAAGGGTACTGGCAAGTACCACTAGATGAACCCGCTAAGGAAAGGTCAGCCTTCGTCACCCAGGCAGGGGTGTACGAATTCAATGTACTCCCTTTCGGGTTGCGAAATGCACCCGCCACCTTCCAAAGACTTGTAGATGGTCTCTTAGCGGGATTGGGAGAATCTGCAGTTGCCTACCTCGATGATGTGGCCATTTTTTCTGATTCATGGACAGAACACCTGGAGCACCTGGGAAAAGTCTTCGAGCGCATCCGACAGGCAGGACTAACTGTTAAGGCTAAAAAGTGTCAAATAGGCCAAAACAGAGTGACGTACCTGGGGCACCAGGTGGGTCAAGGAACTATAAATCCCCTACAGGCCAAAGTGGATGCTATCCAAAAGTGGCCGGTTCCAAAGTCAAAGAAACAGGTCCAATCCTTCTTAGGCTTGGCCGGATATTATAGGCGATTTGTACCACACTACAGCCAAATCGCCGCCCCGCTGACAGACCTAACCAGAAAGAAACAGCCAAATGCAGTTCAGTGGACTGATGAGTGTCAAAAGGCCTTTAACCAGCTTAAGGCAACACTCATGTCTGACCCTGTGCTAAGGGCCCCAGACTTTGACAAACCGTTCCTAGTAACCACAGATGCTTCCGAGAGAGGCGTGGGAGCAGTTTTAATGCAGGAAGGACCGGATCAAGAATTCCATCCTGTCGTGTTTCTCAGCAAGAAACTGTCTGAGAGGGAAAGCCACTGGTCAATCAGCGAAAAGGAATGCTACGCCATTGTGTACGCGCTGGAAAAGCTACGCCCATATGTTTGGGGACGGCGTTTCCAACTACAAACAGACCATGCTGCGCTACAGTGGCTTCATACCGCCAAGGGAAATAACAAAAAACTTCTTCGGTGGAGTTTAGCTCTCCAAGATTTTGATTTTGAAATACAACACATTTCGGGAGCTTCTAACAAAGTGGCTGATGCACTCTCCCGGGAAAGTTTCCCAGAGTTAACTGGTTAACAATTGTTCTTGGAATAAAACATATTGTTAGTTTTTATATAATCAGTAGTATGTCTAAAGGTACATGTGTCTTATTAACTCTGTTTTCTCCTAGAACTCCAGGAAGAAATCACAGCCAGTGTGGAACCGAACGTCCAACACTATCTGTGATTTGGGGGGCGTGTCATAACTATGAAGGGAAGGGTAACAGCTCTCTGTGTACAGAGACTCCAAATCCTTTTACCTGTAAAGGGTTAAGAGGCTCGGGTAACCTGGCTGACACCTGACCCGAAGGACCAATAAGGGGGCAAGATACTTTCAAATCTTGGGGGGGGGAAAAGGCTTTTGTGTGTGCTCTTTGTTTTAAGGGTGGTTCGCTCTTGGGACTGAGAGGGACCAGACATCAATCCAGGTTCTCCCCATCTTTCTAAACAAGTCTCTCCTATTTCAAACTAGTAAGTAAAAGACAGGCAAGGCGTCTTAGATTCACTTTGTTTTCTCAACTTGTAAATGTACCTTTTTACCAGAGTGTGTATCTTTGTTTGCTGTACTTTGAACCTAAGACAGAGGGGGGTCCTCTGAGCTCTTTAAGTTTGATTACCCTGTAAAGTATTTTCCATACTGATTTTACAGAGATGATTTTTACCTTTTTCTTTAATTAAAAGCCTTCTTTTTTAAGAACCAGATTGATTTCTCCTTGTTTTAAGATCCAAGGGGGTTTGGATCTGTATTCACCAGGAGTTGGTGAAAGGAGGGTGGGAGGAAGGAGGGGGGATGGTTAATTTCTCCTTGTTTTAAGATCCAAGGGGGTTTGGATCTGTGTTCACCAGGGAATTGGTGAAAGGTTTCTCAAGGCTTCCCAGGGAGGGAATTCTTGTGATGGTGGCAGCGGACCAAAGCTAAGCTGGTAGATAAGCTTAGAAGTTTTCATGCAGGCCCCTACATTTGAACCCTAAAGTTCAAAGTGGGGAATCAGCCTTGACAGAGGGAGAGGGAGAAGCGGCGCCCCTGCCGTGGCCACTCGGAGTCTCCCCCTCCCTCCCAGGTTTGAGAGCCTGGGAGGGAGGGAGAGACCCCGAGCCGCCGCGGTGCGCGAATCAGCTGTTTCGCGCGCCGCTGCTCCCCCTCCCTCCCAGACTTGAGAGCCTGGGAGGGAGGACGAGTAGCGGCGCGCGAATCAACTGTTTCGCGCGCCGTGGCAGCAGCAGCGGAGGTGAGCTAGGGCGGCCGGGGCACATTTTTAGGGGCGGCATTCTGGCACCGGCCATGCTGCCCCTAAAAATGTGCCGCCCCAAGCACCAGCTTGTTTTGCTGGTGCCTAGAGCCGGCCCTGCCTACTAGAGCGCTACTGCCAGCAGGGCACTGGTGAGTGCCGCAGGGGGGCAGGGTGCAGGGGAGTGGGTCTCTGGCCAGGGTTGTGGGAAGGGGAGGGGGCATCCCCAGGTTTTAGGCTACTCTCCCTTCCGGGGCAGGGTCTCTGGGCAGGGGGCGCTGGGCATAGAGGAGTGTGGGGGTTTATTGGCGGGGGGAGGGCGCTGTGGTTCTCAACCTGCGGCCCACGACGATAAATAGGTTGAGAACCACTGCAGAAGAAGGTCATAGTGTCTTTGACTAGCGGGAGCCCCCCTTGGCTCCTAGGGG
>NW_020692636.1:0-3178 GCF_002925995.2 Terrapene triunguis
GGATCCTCCGGGGGGCTCTGCACTGATGGGATGCTCAGAGCCAGGCTCTGCCCTGAGCTAGGGTTACCATATTTTGAGTGTCCAAAAAGAGGACACTCCACGGGGCCCCGCCCCCGCCCCAACTCCACCCCCTCCCCTGCTTCCCGCGAACATTTGATTCGCGGGAAGCCTGAAGCAGGCAGCAGGTAAGCTGGGTGGGGGAGGAGGCGCGGCCCCCCCAACCGAGCGGCTCCCTCCAGCGGCCGGCCCCGGCCCCAGCGTCTCTAGCCCGGCTCGGCTCGGGCCCTGGGGTGCCGGCCCCGGGCCAGCCCCTGGCCGAGTACCCCCAGGCCAGCACCCCCGGCCCGGCCCCCGGCCCGGGCCCCGGACCTTGGCCCAGCACCCCCGGCCCCGGCACGGCCCCGGCCTGCACCGCCGGGCCAGCCCCCGGCTGAGCACCGCCATCCCCGGCCCGGCCCCCGGCCCAGCACCCAGCGGTGCCGGATTTTCTCGGACATGTTCGGCTTTTTGGGATTTACCCCCGGATGGGGATTTGAGGCCCAAAAAGCTGGACATGTCCGGGAAAATCCGGACGTATGGTAACCTTACCCTGCGCCATGGGCCCAGCAGAGGGGACACTGGCCGGGGAGTGGGGACAGAGTCACCGGGGGGTTCCCGAGCTGTGGGGAGCAGCAACAGCTGGAGATTCGGGGATGAACGGGGGGGGGATTCCTGACCCCTGGGCCGGGCGGGGATAGGGAGTGGAATCTACCATTGAACCAGCTGTGGAAACAGGTCGTGGTGCCCAGGGGCTGGGGCTGGTTGTGGGGGATGGGGGCAGTTACTCTGGGTGGGTGGGACCCAGACATCAGGGGGAGTGGCAGCCCCCTGCCCCTCACTCACCGCCAGACCCCCAGTTCCCCCGATGCCTCCTGCCCTGCAGATCGCTGCCTGTAATTTGCTGGAGGATGTCAGGGGAGGGGCAGGATCTGACAGGATGGGCTGTGAAATTGGGCCCAGCTGGGTGCCAAAGGCCTGGGGCAATAACCGCCCCCCCCCTTCTTGGGCCAAATGGCATCCCCCTGGCAATAGGAGTGAGCATTGCCCAGAATTCGCTTTGTTCTTGTTTCTCCTCCTCCCACTGGAGTCTCAGGGGACCCCCCGACCCTCCCCCAAATCGATGTTCTGCTGCCTCTGGCTGCACCCTGGTCCCCAGGGCCCTGGAAATGCCCGACTGTGGGGGGCAGCAGGTGAAGTACCAGCCTCCCCCAGCATGCACTGCCTGGCTGTGGTTGGCAGAAGCCGAGATACCCCGGGGCTGGGCTCACTGCACAGCAAACAGGGCGGGGCAGAGGCACCTGTGGGGGTGGACAGAGGGGTCCTATGGGGACAGGGAGTTCGGGTGGTTCCCTGTTCTGGGGGGCTAAGACCCTGAGGCTCTGATTGTCCCCATCCCCTGGCACAGTGCTGGGGTGCCGGGTGTCTTGGGGGCAGTTCGTCCACGTGGGAGCCCCCTTCACCGGGGAAGCTGAGGCTCAGCCCCCCGGGGCAGCAGGACGCAGTCTCCCCTGAGGGGGTCCAGCCCCAGGGAGGCCCCAGAGTCACAGTGTCTGGGAGACCCCAGAGGGGGGCTGGGCTGGATCTGCCAGATGGGGGTTTGGGGGCTCCACTCCAGAGCAGCACCAGCTGCTGATCTCCCCGTCTGAGCCACCAAGTGACTCTTCCCTTCCCCCCACAGTAGCCCCCCCGGATTTCACCAACACCAACATCGCCCGCCTGGGGCTGGGTGCTGCAGTCCTGCTCGTCCTGGGGCTGATTCTGGCTGAGGCCTGTTACAGCCGCCCAAGGGGGGCACCCTAGGTGAGGTGGCCCCCCTTCTGTGCCCCTTGCTCCCCCCAGGGGCTGGGCCCAGGGCAGCATGGGCCCCTCTAACGCACCGTCTCTCTGCACCCCCAGGAGCCTGGATCCAGCCATGCAGGGAAGAGAATCTCCCCGGGGGACAAGTGGCTTCCCTGTGGGGTGCTGAGACACCGGCACAACCCCTCCTGCTCCCAAACACCCCTGCCTCAGAGAATTTCCCCCACAAACAGCTCCCAACCTGACAGCAGTGTGACGGGTTCGTTCACAGAGACCCCCCTTGGGACTGTTACCTGAGCCCTTTTTCTCTGCCAGTTTGGGTGTCCAGAACCCTGCCTTGTTGAGCTAGCCTGCTGCAAACACAGACCCAGGGTCTGAACCGTGCCCCCAAAGCTGCAGACTTAACTGAAAACAGCTTAAGAAATGCTCTTGTCTTCATCACCCAGACACCCAGTTCCCAATGGGATCCAAACCCCATATAAATCCATTTAACTCTGTATAAAGCGTATACAGGGTAAACTCATAAATGTCCGCCGTCTATAGCACGGATAGAGAGATATGCACAGCTGTTTGCTCCCCCAGGTATTAATCACTTACTCGGGGTTAATTAATGAACAAAAGTGATTTTATTAAGTATAAAAGGTAGGATTTAAGTGGTTTCAAGTAATAACAGTCAGAACAAAGTAAGTTACCAAGCAAATTAAAACAAAACACGCAAGTCTAAGCCTAATACATTAAGAAACTGAATACAGGTAAATCTCACCCTCAGAGATGTTCCAATAAGCTTCTTTCACAGACTAGACTCCTTCCTAGTCTGGGCCCAATCCTTTCCCTGGTACAGCCCTTGTTACTTCCAGCTCAGGTGGTAACTAGGGGATTCCTCATGACTGGCAGCCCCCTTTGTTCTATTCCACCCCCTTTTATAGCTTTGGCACAAGGCGGGAATCCTTTGTCTCGCTGGGTTCCCACCCCTCCCTCTCAATGGAAAAGCACCAGGTTTAAGATGGATTCCAGTTCAGGTGACATGATCACATGTCACTGTAAGACCTCCTTCTTCATAGCCTAGTAGCTGGAAGACAGGTACATAGGAAGGTTTGCAGGTAAACAAACCCATTCACAGTTCACATTGATTCTGAAGCACCCATAACGGCTTCCACTTAACATGTTTACATCAGTAATACAAGTTTATATCTTATTCTCCTAACTCCAGACATAGAAATAATACATGCAAACAAATGGGATGAACACACTCAGTAGATCATAAGCTTTGTAATGACACCTTACAAGAGACCATTTGCATAAAGCATGTTCCAGTTACATTTACATCCCATTCCAGTTACAT
>NW_020692637.1:0-5037 GCF_002925995.2 Terrapene triunguis
AGGGATTCTGGTAGCTGTGAAGTGGGTTGCGGGGAGGTTGAGATCTTGCCCCAAGTCATCCCAGACACTAATGCTAAGACACAGGATGGCAGCATCTAGTGTCAGTGGAGTCCAAGCACTATTTCAACCCCACAGTTTTGGATGAACTTCCCACAAGGGAGGTGTCATAACTATAAAGGGAAGGGTAACAGCTCTCCTGTGTACAGTACTATAAAATCCCTTCTGGCCAGAGACTCCAAAATCCTTTTACCTGTAAAGGGTTAAGAAGCTCGGGTAACCTGGCTGACACCTGACCCCAAGGACCAATAAGGGGACAAGATACTTTCAAATCTTGGGGAGGGGAGGGTTTTGTTTGGGCTCTTTGTTTTAAGCGTTGTTCGCTCTTGGGACTGAGAGGGACCAGACATCAATCCAGGTTCTCCCCATCTTTCTAAACAAGTCTCTCTTATTTCAAACTTGTAAGTAAAAAGCCAGGCAAGGCGTCTTAGATTTACTTTGTTTTCTCAACTTGTAAATGTACCTTTTACCAGAGTGTTTATCTTTGTTTGCTGTACTTTGAACCTAAGACAGAGGGGGGTCCTCTGAGCTCTTTAAGTTTGATTACCCTGTAAAGTTATTTTCCATATTGATTTTACAGAGATGATTTTTACCTTTTTCTTTAATTAAAAGCCTTCTTTTTAAGAACCTGATTGATTTCTCCTTGCTTTAAGATCCAAGGGGGTTTGGATCTGTATTCACCAGGAGTTGGTGAAAGGAAGGAGGGGGGAAGGGTCAATTTCTCCTTGTTTTAAGATCCAAGGAGTTTGGATCTGTATTCACCAGGGAATTGGTGAGAAGTTTCTAAAAGCTTCCCAGGGAAGGGAATGGTGGCAGCGGACCAGAACTAAGCTGGTAATTAAGCTTAGAAGTCCTCATGCAGGCCCCCACACTTGTACCCTAAAGTTCAAAGTGGGGATACAGCCTTGACATGGTGGCACAGCGGTGGAGAGCGTTTTAAACCCAAAAGCCATTAAGATTTTTTTTCCTTCTAGCTGCTTGGAAAGCAGAGCTGAAGGTAGATGCATATCTTATCTCTCCTTGCCTGAAGGCAGAGGTGTTAATTTTTTTTAACAAGGGGCTTTGTTAAGAGAAGGGTTCAAAGTGAGCAAACTTTGACTGGTAAAGGCAATTTACAAGCTGAATTGTTTTTTTTTCTCTTTACATCCTCATGAGTAGCTAGTTAGAAAGTCTCTGTTAACTCAGCAGCAGCCAGAGCTGAGTACATCCCAGTTTCAGTCAACTGCAGAGGGGTGTGACCCAGCACAGGAAAGCAGGAAAATGACTACCAGTGAAGCAGCTAACAAACTAGAACTGGCCAGACTAGAAGCAGAAGAAAATGAGAAAAAACATCAGAGACTGCTTGAAATTAAAAAACTCGAGAAAGAAACCAAAGAGGAGGCCCACAAGAGAGAGATGAAGCTGGAAAAAGCCAAAGAGGAGGCCCGTGAAAGAGAAGAGAAAGCCAAAGAGGAGACCCACAAGAGAGAGATGGAGCTGGAAAAAGCCAAAGAGGAGGCGAGAGAAAAAGAAAGGAAGCATGAACTGGAAGTAGCAAGTGCTAAGCAGGATGCATCAGACCATCCTAGCAACTCCTCTCCAGGTACCACTTCCCATCCCAGGAAATTCCCCACCTACAAGGCAGGCGATGATACTGAGGCCTTCTTAGAAAATTTTGAAAGGGCCTGCCTTGGATACAGCATCCCTCCAACCCAGTACATGGTAGAGCTGAGGCCGCAGCTCAGTGGACCCTTAGCAGAGGTGGCGGCTGAAATGCCTAAGGAACACATGAACTGTTATGAACTTTTTAAAAACAGGGCCAGACTCAGAATGGGGTTAACACCCGAGCATGCCCATCGGCGGTTCAGAGCCCTAAGGTGGAAACCAGATGTGTCATTTACCCGGCATGCCTACCACATTGACAAAAATGGTGATGCCTGGGTATCAGGAGCAAATGTTAAATCTCTGGAAGATCTGCTTTCCCTAGTAAAAATGGAGCAGTTTTTAGAGGGTGTTCCTGAGGAAATAGAAAGGTACATCCTAGATAGGAAGCCCAAAACTGTAACCGAGGCGGGGGAGATTGGAGCCAAATGGGTGGAGGTGACAGAAAAGAAAAAAGCTAGTAGCAGTTGGAGCGAATATCAGAAGGGGCAAGCCGAAACAAAACCTTATCACCGGGGACAACCCAAGGCCCCACCCACATCCCAAGGGAAACCCCAGACGCCTTCTCACCCCACCACACCAGTCTCCATCAACCAACATCGCCCCGGTGATACCTTAGCAGGGCGATGTTTTAAATGTAATGAACTGGGGCATATAAAGGCTCACTGCCCCAAGAACCCCAACCGATTACAGTTCATTACACCCCAATCACACCAAAGATCCCCAGACCCAGATGCCTCTCTCATACCCTCGGAGAGAAGGGAAACCTTGAGAGTGGGCGGAAAGAAGGTTATTGCTTGGAGGGACACTGGGGCAGAAGTGTCAACTATCCACCAATCCCTAGTGGACCCCAAACTCATCAACCCGGAGGCTACAGTGACAATTCAACCCTTCGTGTCAGAGTCTGTAACCTTGCCTACAGCCAAGTTGCATGTCCAGTACAAGGGCTGGTCAGGAATGTGGACTTTTGCAGTCTATGACAATTATCCCATCCCCATGCTACTGGGGGAAGACTTGGCCCACCATGTAAAGCTAGCCAAGAGGGTGGGAATAGTCACCCGCAGCCAGGCTAAGCAAGCTTTCACCCCCATCGCTGTTCCTGAGCCGTCCACCAGGGCCCCATCTGTGTTACCAGAGACCCAAACAAAGGTGGTGGAACCGGATCCCCTGCCAACGACTGCAACAGCCGTAGTGGATCCAATCCCAGAGACCCAGCCAAAGCCAGTCCCAGAACCGGAACTGGCAACGCAACCAGCACCAGAACCATTGCCGGCACTGAGTCCAGCGCTTGCAAACCCGTCTACAACTCCAATGCCAGAGGGCACCAGCGAGCCTGAACTGGCGGAAGCAGCAGATAACCCTACCAAAGAGGCTCAGCCAGAGCCTGAAATACCACATAGTGCACCAGCAGACAGCGGTTCACAGTCAATGGAAACAGCCCCAGCACCTGCATCGCTTCCAGAGGGACCAAGCCCCAGTCCACAGTCCAAGGAGGAACTGATGTCTCCAGCATCAAGGGAACTGTTCCAGTCTGAGCAGGAAGCAGATGACAGCCTTCAGAAAGCTTGGGCGGCGGCGTGGAGCACCCCACCGCCTCTCAGCTCTTCTAACCAATCCTGGTTTGTTGTAGAACAAGGACTTTTATACAAGGAGACTCTTTCTGGTGGGCACCAGGAAGACTGGCATCCTCAAAGACAGTTGGTAGTTCCCACTAAGTATCGGGTAAAACTCTTGAGCTTAGCCCATGATCATCCCAGTGGCCATTCTGGGGTGAACAGAACCAAAGACCGGTTGGGAAAGTCCTTCCACTGGGAGGGAATGGGCAAGAACATTGCTAATTATGTCCGGTCTTGTGAGGTGTGCCAACGAGTGGGAAAGCCCCAAGACCAGGTTAAAGCCCCTCTCCAGCCACTACCCATAATTGAGGTCCCATTTCAGTGAGTAGCTGTGGATATTCTGGGTCCTTTCCCAAAGAAGACACCCAGAGGAAAGCAGTACGTACTGACTTTCATGGATTTTGCTACCCGATGGCCGGAAGCTGTACCCTTAAGTAACACCAGGGCTAAAAGTGTGTGCCAGGCATTAGCAGACATTTTTGCCAGGGTAGGGTGGCCCTCCGACATCCTTACAGATTCGGGAACTAATTTTCTGGCAGGGAACATGGAAAAACCTGTGGGAAGCTCATGGGGTGAATCACTTGGTTGCCACCCCTCATCACCATCAAACCAATGGTCTGGTGGAGAGGTTTAATGGAACTTTGGGGGCCATGATACGTAAATTCGTAAATGAACACTCCAATGATTGGGACCTAGTGTTGCAGCAGTTGCTTTTTGCCTACAGGGCTGTACCACATCCCAGTTTAGGGTTTTCACCATTTGAACTTGTGTATGGCCGCGAGGTTAAGGGGCCATTACAGTTGGTGAAGCAGCAATGGGAGGGGTTTACGCCTTCTCCAGGAACTAACATTCTAGACTTTGTAAGCAACCTACAAAGCACCCTCCGACACTCTTTAGCCCTTGCTAAAGAAAACCTAAAGGATGCTCAGGAAGAGCAAAAGGTCTGGTATGATAAACAGTCCAGAGAACGGTCCTTCAAAGTAGGAGACCAAGTCATGGTCTTAAAGGCGCTCCAGGCCCATAAAATGGAAGCGTCCTGGGAAGGACCATTCACGGTCCAGGAGCTCCTAGGAGCTGTTAACTATCTCATAGCCTCCCCCACCTCCAACATAAAGCCTAAGGTATACCATGTTAATTCTCTTAAGCCCTTTTATTCCAGAGAATTAAACGTTTGCCAGTTTACAGCCCAGGAGACAGATGACGCGGAGTGGCCTGAAGGTGTCTACTATGAAGGAAAAAGGAATGGTGGCGTGGAAGAGGTGAACCTCTCCACGACCCTGGGACGTCTGCAGCGACAGCAGATCAAGGAACTGTGCACAAGCTTTGCACCGATTTTCTCAGCCACTCCAGGAAGGACCGAACGGGCATACCACTCCATTGACACAGGTAATCCTCACCCAATTAGAACCCCACCATACCGGGAGTCACCTCATGCCCAAGCTGCTATACAAAGGGAGATCCAGGACATGCTACAGATGGGTATAATCCACCCCTCTAGCAGTGCATGGGCATCTCCAGTGGTTCTAGTTCCCAAACCAGATGGGGAAATACGCTTTTGCGTGGACTACCGTAAACTAAATGCTGTAACTCATCCTGACAACTATCCAATGCCATGCACAGATGAGCTATTGGAAAAATTGGGACATGCCCAATTCATCTCTACTTTAGACTTAACCAAAGGGTACTGGCAAGTACCACTAGATGAACCCGCTAAGGAAAGGTC
>NW_020692638.1:0-25663 GCF_002925995.2 Terrapene triunguis
GGGGGGGGGGGGCATAGGGGACACAGACCAGGAACAGGCCCCACTGACTCCAATGGAGCTACAGCCAAGTGATGCCAACCTGGGGTCTGGCCCCATTGATGCTAATAGAGCAGGGCCGATGGCCCCCGCTCGCTTCCCGTCTGCTCGCCCCCCCACCCCCACCCCGCCTCACCACATCCTGCACCGCCGGGCAGTGGAAACGTGTGGGGGAGGGGAGGACCAGAATCGAGGGGCTCAGGGCCAGGCCGGGGCGCTGCCCTTCACCCCCGTAATGGGGGCAGCCCCCTCAGTGTGTCACTAGTGCTTCCCGCCCGGCCCCGTTCCCCTCGCCCGGCCCAGCCCTGAGCCCTGTTTCTGTTCAGCACCCACGGGGTTAATGATGCCCGGCCCCTGGGCTGGCTGCGGTGCCCACGGGCCCTGCCAGGGAGCTGCCTGCCCTGGGGCACCCCGTGGGGTAGCAGCACCTGCCCCTGGCTGCTCTGGGGCTGGGGCCTGCTGCAGGGCCGGGGGTGTAATGGGGTCCCCGGGCGATGCGCTGGAACTGCTCCCCACAAAGCCGGGCAGGACTCTGGGGAGCCTCCTCTCCCTTGGAGCAGACTGTCTTCAGGGCAAGGAGCTCACACGGCTTCACCTCCTGGGTCTGACCTGGGAGCATTCAGCCTATGCCCCTCCGTGCGCTTCCCAGACGGGGTCCTGGGGCAGCCAGAGGGTCCTGCACCCCCCCCCCCTTCGCAGTCAGACGTGACTCTCAGCCAGCCGGGGACACAGTAGGTTTATTAGACAACAGGAGCACCTGTCACGGACTCACAGATCGTGCCCACTCTTGGCCCCGTGCGGTCCGTGGGGGGTGCCCCTTTCAGTGCGACAGCCCTTCTCGGGGGTCCACTCTCTCCCGGGGTCAGGCCCCTCCACCTTCTGGAGCCACACCTCTCTGAGCCTTAGCACGTCTGTCTCTGCCATGGGCCACTCAGGGAGTCCACTCGCTCTGGACCCCCGGGGCCTCCACCCCCGAAGGGGTTGATGCCCCCTGTTCTCTAGACCGGAGTGACTCTCAGCCAGCGTAACCCAGGAGGGTTTATTGAGCATTGAACACAGCACAGGAAACTCTCTGACCCTCAGGCCTGGCCTCCCTCAGCCCAGCACATCCCAGTCTCTCTGCATCCAGGGGGGCTCTGCCTGCTCCCGCTCTCCAGCCCAGAGCCCCCCTGCTCCCAGCTGGGCATCTGAGATCCCCGGCCCCAGGCCCCGCCTCTGTCCTCAGCTGGGTCTCCGGGTCGCCAGGTCACCAGTTGCTGGGGTGTCCATCCTCCAAGCCATCGGCTGGGTCCCCAAGTCCTCTCTCCGGTCCTCTGCAACAACAAACTCCCTCTCCCCTCACCTCGTTAAACCAGTAACACCCAGGGAAACTGAGTCCCACCCCCTCTCCATGCAAACCATTGAAACCCCACAGAAAACAAGAAAACCCCCCACTTCGTCACATGCCAAAAAGTGGGAAAACCTCAAGACCAGGTCAAAGCACCTCTCCAGCCACTCCCCATAATTGAGGTTCCATTTCAGCGAGTAGCTGTGGATATTCTGGGTCCTTTTCCAAAAAAGACACCCAGACGAAAACAGTACATACTGACTTTCATGGATTTTGCCACCCGATGGCCAGAAGCAGTACCTTTAAGCAACACCAGGGCTAAAAGTGTGTGCCAGGCATTAGCAGACATTTTTGCCAGGGTAGGTTGGCCCTCCAACATCCTTACAGATTCGGGAACTAATTTCCTGGCAGGGACCATGAAAAACCTGTGGGAAGCTCATGGGGTGAATCACTTGGTTGCCACTCCTTACCACCATCAAACAAATGGCCTGGTGGAGAGGTTTAATGGAACTTTGGGGGCCATGATACATAAATTCATAAATGAGCAGTCCAATGATTGGGACCTATGTTGCAGCAGTTGCTCTTTGCCTACAGGGCTGTATCACATCCCAGTTTAGGGTTTTCAACATTTAAACTTGTGTATGGCCTCGAGGTTAAGGGGCCATTACAGTTGGTGAAGCAGCAATGGGTGGGGTTTACGCCTTCTCCAGGAATTAACATTCTAGACTTTGTAAGCAACCTACAAAGCACCCTCCAAAACTCTTTAGCCCTTGCTAAAGAAAACCTAAAAGATGCTCAGAAAGAGCAAAAGGCCTGGTATGATAAACATTCCAGAGAGTGGTCCTTCAAAGTAGGAGACCAAGTCATGGTCTTAAAGGCGCTCCAGGCCCATAAAATGGAAGCGTCGTGGGAAGGGCCATTCATGGTCCAAAAGCGTCTGGGAGCTGTTAACTATCTCATAGCATCCCCCACCTCAAATATAAAGCCTAAGATATACCATGTTAATTCTATAAAGCCCTTTTATTCCAGAGAATTAAAGGTTTTCCAGTTTACAGCCCAGGGAAAAGATGACGCTCAGTGGCCTGAAGGTGTCTACTATGAAGGGAAAAGTGACGGTGGTGTGGAAGAGGTGAACCTCTCCATGACCCTTGGATGTCTGCAGTGACAGCAGATCAAGGAGCTGTGCACTAGCTTCAGTCCAATGTTCTCAGCCACCCCAGGATGGACCGAACGGGCATACCACTCCATTGACACAGGTAATGCTTGCCCAATTAGAGCCCACTGTACCGGGTGTCTCCTCAAGCCAAAACTGCTATAAAATGGGAGATCCAGGACATGCTACAGATGGGTGTAATCCGCCCCTCTAACAGTGCATGGGCATCTCCAGTAGTTCTAGTTCCCAAACCAGATGGGGAAATACGCTTTTGCGTGGACTACCGTAAGCTAAATGCTGTAACTTGTCCTGACAACTATCCAATGCCACGCACAAATAAGCTATTGGAGAAATTGGGACGTGCCCAGTTCATCTCTACCTTAGACTTAACTTGCCAGCAGATCGAGGAACGTGATCGTTCCCCTTTATTCGACATTGGTGAGGCCTCATCTGGAGTATTGTGTCCAGTTTTGGGCCCCACACTACAAGAAGGATGAGGAAAAATTGGAAAGAGTCCAGCGGAGGGCAACAAAAATGATTAGGGGTCTGGAGCACATGACTTATGAGGAGAGGCTGAGGGAACTGGGATTGTTTAGTCTCCAGAAGAGAAGAATGAGGGGGGATTTGATAGCTGCTTTCAACTACCTGAGCGGGGGTTCCAAAGAGGATGGAGCTCGGCTGTTCTCAGTGGTGGCAGATGACAGAACAAGGAGCAATGGTCTCAAGTTGCAGTGGGGGAGGTCTAGGTTGGATATTAGGAAACACTATTTCACTAGGAGGGTGGTGAAGCACTGGAATGCGTTACCTAGGGAGGTGGTGGAGTCTCCTTCCTTGGAGGTTTTTAAGGCCCGGCTTGACAAAGCCCTGGCTGGGATGATTTAGTTGGGAATTGGTCCTGCTTTGAGCAGGGGGTTGGACTAGATGACCTCCTGAGGTCCCTTCCAACCCTGATATTCTATGATTCTAAGGGGTACCGGCAAGTACCGCTAGATGAACCCGCCAAGGAAAGGTCAGCCTTCATCACCCATGCAGGGATGTATGAATTTAATGTGCTCCCTTTCGGGCTGCAAAATGCACCTGCCACCTTCCAGAAACTTGTAAATAGTCTCCTAGTGGGATTGGAAAAATCTGCAGTTGCCTACCTTGATGATGTGGCCGTTTTTTCTGATTCATGGGCAGAACACCTGGAGCACCTGCAAAAAGTCTTCGAGCGCATAAGGAAGGCAGGACTAACTGTTAAGGCTAAAAAGTGTCAAATAGGCCTAAACAGAGTGACTTACCTTGGACACCAGGTGGGTCAAGAAACTATCAACCCCCTACAGGCCAAAGTGGATGCTAGCCAAAAGTGGCCTGTCCCAAAGTCAAAGAAACAGGTCCAATCCTTCTTAAGCTTGGCCGGATATTACAGGCGATTTGTACTGCACTACAGCCAAATTGCCACCCCACTGACAGACCTAACCAAAAAGAAACAGCCAAATGCAGTTCAGTGGACTGAAGAGTGTCAAAAGGTCTTTAACCAGCTTAAAGCAACACTCATGTCCAACCCTGTGCTAAGGGTCCCAAACTTTAACAAACCATTCCTAGTAACCACAAATGCGTCCAAGTGTGTGTGGGAGCCATTTTAATGTAGAAAGAACCGGGTCAAAAATTCCACCTCATCGTGTTTCTCAGCAAAAAACTGTCTGAAAGGGAAAGCCACTGGTCAATCAGCAAAAAGGAATGCTACGCCATTGTGTACGCGCTGGAAAGGCTACGCCCATACGTTTGGGGACGGCGTTTCCAACTACAAACCAACCATGCTGCGCTAAAGTGGCTTCACACCATCAAGGACAATAACAAAAAACTTCTTCGGTGAAGTTTAGCTCTCCAAAATTTTAATTTTGAAATACAACACATTTCAGGAGCTTCTAACAAAGTGGCTAATGCACTCTCCGGTAAAAGTTTCCCAAAATCAACTGGTTAAACTCGTCCTTAAAATGTGAAAAATATTGTTAGTTTTTACATACTCAGTAATATATGTCAAGGTGCATGTATCTTATTAATTCTGTTTTCTCCTAAAGTTCCAGAAAGAAATCACAGCCAGTGTGGAACAAACTGTCCAGCACTGTCTATGATTTGGGGGGCGTGTCATAAACATACAGTTAAGGGTTAATTCCTCTTTTACCTGTAAAAGGTTAAGAAGCTCACATAACCTAGCTGACACCTGACCAAAAGGACCAATAAGGGGACAAGATACTTTCAAATCTGGGAGGGAGGAAAGTCTTTGTTTGTGTGTTGTGTGTGTTTTGCCGGACACAGATCAAGGGAGCAAGCAATCCAGCTCCTATACAGTTAGTGAGTATTTAGCAAGAAAATGCATTAATTTACTTTCATTTTGGCTTGTGTTTTCCGTTGTGTGAGAGGGAGGGTATTCCTGGTTTTTCTTTTTGTAACTTTAAAGTTTTGCCCAGAGGGAACCCCTCTGTGTTTTAAATCTGATTGCCTCTAAGATTATCTTCCATTCTAATCTTACAAAGGTACTCCTTTCACCTTTTTTCTTTAATTAAAATTCTTCTTTTAAAAACCTAATTAATTTTTCATTGTTTTAAGATCCAAGGGTTTCGGTCTGTGTTCACCTGTACCAATTGGTGAGGATATATTCTCATGCCTCCCCAGGAAAGGGGGTGTAGGGACTTGGGGGATTATTCTCAAGCCTGTCCAGGAAAAGGGGTGTAGGATCTTGGAAGATATTTGGGGAAGGCAAAGCTCCAAGTGGCCCTCCCTAAAGGTTTGTTTAAATCACTTGGTGGTGGCAGCGTTACTTAATCCAAGGTATAAAAGGAAAATTGTGCCTTGGGAAGTTTTAACCTAAGCTGGTAAAAAATAAGCTTAGGGGGTCTTTATGCGGGTCCCCACATCTGTACCCTAAAGTTCAGAGTGGGGAGGGAACCCTAACAGGGATGCTAACCCTACATCATACTTGCAGGAAGCACCCCAAATTTCAAGACAATCCAAGTAAGCATGGGGATTTCAGAGCACTTAGAAAAATTGGTTTTAAACAGAAGCCTTCTCTATTTTAACCATAGCCGACATGGCACTCAGCTATAAAATTGTATGAAATTAATCAGTAGCAGCTGCTTTGCTATCTCCAGATCCCCAGCATGGGACAATCCTGAAAGTACAGGGGGCTCTGAGCAGTGTGACGGTGCCCATGGATCTCAGTGTGATGGTATCCGCTGAAGGAGAGCACCCATTGAGACAATACAGCCTGGGACAATAGCTCCATTCAGCTCAGTGGGTGTTCTCAGCCCCCCTCCCCTGGTCAGTGCTTGGGAGCTTGTGTTATGCACCAAGCTTTCTTGTTCTTAGTTCCTCAGACCGATCTAGTGGTGAGGTTTTGGTGCCTGCTCCTGGGATGGCTGCACTCAGCTCCCTGCCAGAGGGACAAGGCTTCCCTAGATGCCGGCTCACACAGGGGGCAGGGAAAGAACGTCAGATACCCCCTAGTGGGGTAGGGTCCCCAGATCCCAGTACACATGAGGGGAGGCCAGGAGAGAGGCCAGACACCATATAAAGGGGAGTGGAGCCCCAGATCTTGGCACATACCAAGGGGCAGGGAGAGGGGCTCAGAGCCCCCTAAAGGGGCTATATACATACATAAGCATATTTTCATAAAGCCTTATGGATGGCACTGTCACACCCTGCTTCTGAACTTACTGCCAGAGACTTGGACACTGTCCATGGCAGAGGCAGTACATGTAAACCCCCTGTTTGTCTTTGGTTACACTCCCATTTAGTACCTTTAAACCATATGATGTCATTCATAAGTGTTCTAGCAAGTCTTGGGGTTCCTGGTCCCCGGGTGGCTGAAAACAGGTTGGGGTGTAATATTGTTAACAGAATGCAGATAGTAATATCTGTTAAAGAGTAGGTGTCTTGGCATTTAGCCATCAATGCCATGAGGTGGTGTGCCTCAGTTTCCCCTTCTACACAGCAGCATGGGCCTGTTATGCTTTTGCTGCTGTGCCAAGCTTCCAGTTTGTTTACAGGTATAGGCTGAAAAGTAACATGCTTGTGGGGTTGTCTTGTGACCATCCCTAGTCTGTACAACAGTTTCTTCCACAAATCAGGTATGTCCCACAACTTTAAAGAGTTTACCACAAGTATTAACTTCTTTATTTTATCCCATAGATTAATTAGCAAAAGACACAAGGTTAACAGCAAATCTACGGTGAACAGACTTTGTTTACTGCATTTTCCCAGTTCTTTGTGCCCCCTGGTAGGCACTCAGATGCAGATTCTTCTGCCTCTTTGGAGAAGGCTTTCAATTCAGGCATGTGTTGGAGTCTTTGGCCAGGAAAGGGTGTACTGCAACCATGCCTGCCCTCTGCCCCTCCCTCTGGAACTTCTCTGGGCTGGACCCCCCACACTTGTGCAATAAGGCAAAGGTTTTGTTTTTTGCCTCCTGCCTTAAGGAGACAGTTTTATCTCTTATAAACGTAGCAGGAACATCTTTCAGTGGAGTGCTCTGGACCCCTTTGGACACCTCTCTTTTTGTTCCCCACAGGTCCACCGGGATAGCCCCCCCCCCCCCCTCCAGGAAATCTGAACCCCAGGTTTCCCTTAAAACCTGATCCACAGGAGGATGCAGACTTTAAATGCAGACTTCCCCCCCCCCCTCCTGGGAAAGTTCCTCCCTACAACAGGTGGGCGGACTCTCTGGCCCCACCCCCCACCTTCCATCTGGGCCCTCTCTGGGCCAGACACTCCTGTGTCCCCCAAAAGGGAAGGTGACCCTGGTCCAGCTGTGACCAGCAAAATTCCCTCCTCTTCACTCAGGTTGGGCTTGCCAGCTGTCACCAGGACCCCAACTTCCACATGTCTCTGTGCATCCCAGGGCAGGCCCTGTCCCCTGCTGACCTGCAACTTTCTGGCAGTCAGTGGCTGGGGTGGCCCCCCTGCTATAAGGTGGTACATCCCACTCCCCTGGGGAGCTGATTACAGGACAAGAGCTGGCTTCATCCAGCCCCTCCCTCTGGGACTTGCCTTGAGCCCCAGGGCTACAGGAACTGGCTACAACCATCCCTGCCCCCAAAGCTGCATTCTTTACTGCTACAGAGAGATCTAAGAGACACTCTCCTATTCCCCCAGCAGTCCATGTGACTTCACACACACCCCATCCCCCGGGGCTTTTAGCACAAGATTCCTTTTCACTGTTAACCAACCCTGGGACAGATTCTGCCACATTAAAGAAATCATTCCCCAGTAGAAATGGTGCAAAATTGTGTGCCACCGTGGCAACAGTCAGTTCAGCCTGCAAATCCTTAGTTTGCATGTATACTTTAGCTAAAGGTGCAAGGACTTTGTAACCCCCTACCAGCTCTACTTCTGCCATTTTACCTGGTAACAAATCCTTCTCCTGGATCAAGTCCCTCCTGACCACAGAAATCTCAGCACCCGTGTCCCTCAATCCAAGAAGCACTTCACCATTGATTTTTAACAACATGTATATACTCATTGCTTGGTTACGTGGAAGCAAGCTTTACAAATCCTGTGTGGAAAGAGGCCACAGCCTGGCTCTGAGAAGCAGCAGCTTCATGTGTTACTTGTTGCCTGCTTCCACTCAGCAAGAGACACTTATTCCTCTGGTGCTCAGTGGACTTACAGTGATAGCACCTCTTGGGCTCCTCTGCTTGTACAGGAAATTTGGGACGAGTAACAGGGGAACGGGGAGGCGAACGCCCAGCCTCCTTTTTTCCAGGGGCAAAACGCTGATTCTGCTTTCCCCCCAACCCTGTACCCCTCTGCCACTGGTTTATGTTTAATTGCAGCCTGTGCTTGCTCATAAGAGTCTGCAAACCCAGCTAATTCACCTTTTTGTCCCACAAATACTGTTTTACATCATCACTGCATATATTCAGGAATTGTTCCTGAGTAACCAAATCACACATTCCTTCCAAGCTTGTAATGCCTTTCCCCCTCACCCGCTTATCTACCAAATCTCTCATTTCATTTACATAAGCCACATTACTTAATCCAGATCCCCTCTTAAGACCCCTGAATTTAAGCCTGTAGGTTTCAGGTGTAACCTGAAACAGTTTCAAAACCAGTTCCTTAAATTTACCATAGTTTGAAGCATCATCAATAGGCATCTTATTGAATATGTCCAGAGCTCTGCCAGTCAATTTTGCTATCAATGTGGTCATCTTTTGGTCTTCAGGGATGGAATGGAGGGTGCACAGTCTCTCAAAAGGTGATGAAATATTCAGCAATATCGCTGGATTCCTCATACCGTAGACACAGTCACTCCCATTTGTGGATTTTTGGGAAAGTGGAGCCAGCAGGTGGAGGGTTTTGTCTCTTCAACTCCATAACAGCCAGTTCATGGTTCTGAGCTTCCCTCTGGGCCTCCATAGCTCTCTCGTGGGCAGCCTCTACCCTGGCTTTTTCTGCCTCCATCGCTCTCGTGAGCAGCTTCCTCTGCATTAATTTCCAATTGTCTTACTTCTATCAGTCTCTTATGTTTGTTTTCTTTCTCTCTTGCTTCCTGTCTAGCCAGCTTTAGTTTAGTAGCTGCTTCACTGGTAGTCATTTTCCAGCTTTCCTGTGCTGGGCCACACCCTCTCTGCAGTTCACTGAAGCTGGGATGCATTCAGCTCAGGGGCTTCTTAGTTAAGAGAGACTTTCTGGGTAATTTGCAACTTGTGCAGTTTTAGCTTCTTCTGATCTTCCCTCTTCCTTATTTTGTCTCCTTTTCTGTCCCTACTTTCCTTACCTGAAATAAGCAAACAGAAAATAACAAACCAGTAACCACTTTGTCTGTTCTCTAGCCACCTCACTTAAAATCACTACCAGTCTCTCAAAGCAATCAGATGTGCACAGACCCTGTGCTGCACCACTGTGATGGGTTGGAACACAGAACCCCCCTTGGGAGCTGCCGCCTGATGTGCCAAGACTATTCTGCCCCCACTTTCCTGCCCTGTCAGCTTAGGACTTTAGTGCCCTGCCTGGTTTGAGTCAGACCCGCTAGCCTGCTGCAAACCCAGACCCAGGTCTGAACCACGTCCCCTAACAGCTGTAGGCTTACCTGAAAGCAGCTAACAGAAATGTTCTTGTCTTTAACACTCAGATGCAAAACTCCCAATGGGGTCTAAACCCAAATAAATCCATTTTACCCTGTATAAAGCTTATACAGGGTAAACTCATAAATTGTTCACCCTCTATAACACTGATAGAGAGATATGCACAGCTGTTTGCCCACCCAGGTATTAATACATACTCTGAGTTAATTAATAAGTAAAAAGTGATTTTATTAAATACAGAAAGTAGGATTTAAGTGGTTCCAAGTAGCAACAGACAGAACAAAGTGAATTACCAAGCAGAGTAAAATAAAACACGCCAGTCTCTGTCTAATAGAGTAAGAAACTGAATACAGATAAGATCCTCACCAGTTCCAGAATGCTTCCTTTTACAGACTAATCTCCTTTTAGTCTGGGTCCAGCAATCACTCACACCCCTTGCAGTCACTGTCCCTTGTTCCAGTTTTTTTTCCAGGTATCTTTGGGGGTGGAGAAGCTCTCTATTTAGCCAGCTGAAGACAAAATGGAGGAGTCTCCACTGGGCTTAAATAGACTCTCTTGTGGGTGGAGACCCCCTCCTCTCTCCTTTGCAAAGTCCAGCTACAAAATGGAGTTTTGGAGTCACCTGGGCAAGTCACATGTCCATGCATGACTGAGTTCCTTACCAGCCAAGGCACATTCCTGGAAAAGTCCAGATGTGGATTGGTGTCTCCAAGTTCATTGTTGGCTTAAGTGATTTTGATGGGGCACTTAGTGAGAATAGTTTTTTCTCAGGAAGCTGACCAACTGCTTCACTACAGCCTACTTAAAAACAAACAAGTATGCAGCCAATATTCGTAACTTCAAATACAAAAATGATACATGCATACAAAAATAGAATTGTTAGATTCAGTAGATCATGACCTTTACAAAGATATGTTACATGGCATATGTAGCATAAAACACATTCTAGTTATGTTATATATCACATAAATAAGCATATTTTCATAAAGCCTTACGGGTGGCACCGTCATAGGGAGAACCCCAGATTCTGGCTCACATGATGCCTCCAGCCACCCTCAGAGGGACAGTACCGCCTGGTTCCAGGGCACATACGGGAGGGAAGAATGTGGGCGTGACTGACACACTCAGCCTCCCTCCCACCATCACATTACCTGAACCCAATATCCCTCACCTGAACCCCCAACCCCTCTGACCTCCTCATAATCCCCCTCCCTTTGCTGCAGCCCCAATCCCCTTTACCCCTATTCCCCCCGCCTCCTAATTCCCCCTCCCAGCAAACATTCACATATGGCATTTATTTATTTGTTACTAGTTTGAGCACCTTCTGAGTCTTCTGCCGTCCTGCAATTACATTTCCCCCAGTCCCCCAAATAATAAGATTAAAAACCCTTTTGGAAGAGTCAGGTTGTAGCAGCAAGAATGGTTTGTTCTCAGACTTATCCCGAGGGTTGGGTATGAACTTACAGCCATTCAAACACATTGATACTGGCCTGTGTGCTGTGGCTGGCATATAGCTTTATTGGATGGGAGATTGTTACAGTTGCTAGGATGTCTAAAAGCCAAGGAAGGGGGCAGCGAAGGGGAGCTGGACTGCAGGGTGCTATGTTTATAGGACTCAGGGTAAGTTCCACCCAGGGAGGCTGGTTATGGAGCTGCGGTGGCTGGCCCCATGAGTAGGGCCCTACCAAATTCACAGCTGTGAAAAATGCATTACAGATCATGAAATCTGGTCTACCCCAGGAAAACTGGCTATTGTAGGGGGGTTGCAGGATTTGGTATACCATACCATGAACCCTCAATTCTGGGCTGCTGGGCTGCCTCACAAGCAGGGTGGCTGGAGAGTGGTGGCTGCAAGCCGGGAGCCCAGCTCTGAAGGCAGCCCTGCCGCCAGCAGCAGCCCAGAAGTGAGAGTTCATGGTATGGTATTTCCATCCTCACTTCTGCACCACTGTCAGCAGCAGCTTCCTGCAGCCAGGCGAGGTGCTGAAGGTTGGAGCCTAGAGCCAGGCGCACAGGAGGAGCCCTCGGCTGGAGTGCCCTAGACCTGCCCCATCCCGGCTCCAGACCTATCACTCAGTGGTTAAAGGGGCCTTGGGCTGGCTGTGAGTGTGCCACAGCACCCTGGGGGTTGTCCACCCATAAGGCTGGACCTGTCCCGCCCCCTCCCCTAAAGTGACAGCCCCCCCCAATACTATGCCACCCTTACCTCTGTGCTGCTGGTGGTGGCAGCACTGCCTTCAGTGCTGGGCTCCCAGTCAGCAGCCACTGCTCTTGGGCCTTCCAGCTCTGAAGGCATCGCCATTGCTGGCAGCACTGCAGAAGCAAGGGTGGCATGGTATGGTATTGCCATTCTTACTTCTGTGCTGCTGGTGGTGGTAGCACAAATGTAAGTGTGGCCACCCTCACTTGAGTGCTGCTGCTAGCTGTGGTTCTCCCTTCAGAGCTGGGTTCCCAGCCATCAGCCGTGGTGCTTCCTGAAGGCAGGGGAGGATCCCGGAGGTGGCTCTAACCCAGCCCAGGGAGCGGCCCATGCAGGGGAAGAGGAAGACCCATCTTTCCCCAGCTTGGATAGGATTAGCAGCTTGAGCTCAGTACATGGTAGAAGCCCCCATCCCTGCCCCTCCCTGCTCTGATCCAAGTACTCACAGGTTAAGGGGCTTTGGGATGGATGACCTCTGACCACAAGGGCTGTTGCCCACCTCTAAGACCAGCCCTTCCTCTCCCAAAAAAAGTGATGGCCCCTCTCATACTATGCCACCCTCACTTCTGTGCTGCTGCTGGTGGCAACACTGCCTTCAGAACTGGGCTCCAGGCCAGCAGCCGCTTCTCTCCGGCTACCCAGCTCTGAAGGCAGTGCCGCTGGCATCAGTGCTAAGAACTAAGGGTGGCAATGCTGCGACCCCCTCTAGAATGGCCTTTCAACCTAGCCCACAGCTGCATTTTGGGTCGGGAACCCCCATGATTTCAACACCGTGAAGTTTACGATTTTTAAAATCCCCTGATATTGACCAAAATGGAGTGTGAATTTGGTAGCCCCCCCGCCCCCATAAGGCTGGTATGTACTATGTTACAGAGAGGTGCTGGAGAGACGGCAGATGTTTCTAGTTCCATGGGGCCCAATGTGGAGCCCTGGATTTTCCTGGCCACCCTGTTGACCCTCAGCCCTGCCCCATGGAGGTTGCTGGGGAAGGGGCCTTAAGTAGGAGGTTGTGGCTGGTGCTGGGTCAGGGGGCTCAGGCAGGAGCTGTCACTGGCTCTGGGGTGTGGATAATGATGGCTCAGGCTGGGCTGGTGCTGGAAGCCCTGGCTCTCCTGCAGTCTCTGTATGGGGAGGTTGTCCAGGGCCACGTGGCCAAAGATGGGGCAGCCTCGTGCATGAGTCCGCTTTGCTGTCGTGGTGCTGAGCACTCGCATGGAGCCACATCTACTGTGTGGGGGCAGGGTATAGCCATGAGCCATGTCACCAAAGGGGTTCATGAGGCTCCAGCTAACAGGGTGTCTGGTGGCATCCAAGAGCCAGAATGGAGAAGTGGCAAATCAGGTTGGCCTGGTTATGTCTCTCAAGACCTCGTACACCCCATCCTGGAGCCCTGCAGGAGGTGGTGACAGGCCCTGAGCAGTGGCAGCCCTGAATGGGGAACGTGACTGTTGGAGGCCCAGCTTGGAATGTGAGGAGGAGAGGGGACCAAGCTGACCCACTGGCATGCCGGTCTCAAGAAAGGGTGCCTGCACCAATGAACCAATCCTGTCCTGAGACCATGGGGCACATGGGAGCAGCCTGGTGGGAAATCTGGGGACCTGGAGAGACAGGGTCTGGCAGGGTCAGAGTCTGCTGGAGTTTGGCCCCAGATGGTGGGGGGGACATGCAGTCAGGGCCAGCTCTAGGCACCAGCGCTCCAAGAATGTGCTTGGGGCGGCACTCCCCAAGGGGCGGCACTCCGGCTCCTTTTTTTTTCTTCGGGCGACAGGAGCCGGCCCTGAGCGGAGGTGAGCTGCGGCGGTGGGGGGCGTGGGGAGGGCCACAGGAAGTAACCCTGGGGGGGGGCAGAGGAACCGCTCCCCCCTCCCCGCTCACCTCCATTCCACTGCCGCCTGCTCCCCCGAGCACGCCGCCACTCCACTTCTCCCCGCTCCTTCCCAGGCTTGCCGCACGCATCAGCTGTTTTGCGGCAAGCCTGGGAGGGAGGGGGAGAAGTGGAGCGGCGGCAGCGTACTCAGGGGAGCAGGTGAAGCGGAGGTGAGCTGTGGCGGTGGGGGGCGCAGAGAGGGCTGCAGGAAGTAACCCTGGGGGGGGGGGCAGAGGAACCGCTCCCCCCCACTCATCTCCACCTCCTCCCCCGAGTGCACCGCCGCTCCGCTTCTCCCCCTCCCTCCCAGGAGGGAGGAGTAAGAGGGGAAATGCGGCATGCCCCGGGGAGGAGGCGGGGCGGGGGATTTGGGGAAGGGGTTGGAATGGGGTGGGGAAGGGGCGGAGTTGGGGCGGGGCCAGGGGGCGCGGGAAAATTTTTTTGCCTGGGGCGGCAAAAAACTTGGAGCCGGCCCTGCATGCAGTGACTGTGGGGCTCAGGAGGAGGCAGCCCCAGACATTGCCATGGATGCAGAAGGCCTAACCTCAGTTGATCACACCCGCGCTGCCCAGTAGGGCCTGATAGAACTCTGTGTACATGTTGATGTAGAAGTCAGAGTTGTCTGATGCCACCTGCCGTGAGAGACACAGAGCCGAAAGGCTAAAAGGGAACTCCCAATGGAATGATTGATTTGCCCGCTCCTCCACCCCACCCCCTCCAAGTCAGCCTGGCCTCTGTCTGGAGGCCCCATAGAGGGAAAAAAGGCCCTGTGTCCGATTCCTCACTCCCTGAACCAGCCTGGCCACCTGGGTGCAGCGTGGTGGCTGAAGGGTGACACGTCTGTCTGTGGCTGGTTGAGAACAGCTTTGGACTAGGGTTGTGAATCCACCAGCACTTTGTGCCCAGCCGGGTTCCCGCAGTTTATGTTCATTGCGGCACCGTGGATCAGCCGGAGATATGGGGGGTGGGGAGTCAGATTTGCAGTCAGAAAAGTCTTCATTGGGAGGCAGCACCGAGGTGGCCCTTTGCCAAAGCGACAGAGGGTGGCAGCAGGGCTGAGGGAGCCCTGGGCAGCCCTCCCTTACCCCATGCAAATGAGGCTGAAATCACCAGAGCTGGGTGGGGTGGTGGAGCCTGGGGGTTGGCCCAGCTGGCATTTCTCAACGGATAGGGCACAGGCCTGTCTGATGCCAGGCTCTGGAATGAGGTCAACAGCTGACACCAAACCGTGAGTGGAGTGTAGTGGAAGAGGAAACCACAGCTGAAGGGGCATCTGGTTAGTGGTTGTGGGCAGGGAACTGAATCAGAGGACACAGCTGGAGACACTAAGGGGCAGGACTGGGTGTTTACTTATTATTCCTAACTACAGATAGGTGAGCTGTTATTGCTGAGCTCTCCCCAGCTGGGTGCTGGTCTCCCTGTTCCCGCTAACAAAGCTCTTCTTGTTTCACACACACTCAGTTTGACTTTTAAAGTCTCTCCAGGGAAGATATTTAGTGATCCTATAAATTTGGTAGGATGGTTCCACCCGGTGCTATTGGTTACTTTTCAAAAGGAAGCCCTAGATATTTGACCCTGACCTTAGTTGCTGCAGACTCCACCCCTCAGACCAGGTTACGCATCCAGAACACTTTGGTTTTCAGGCCCTCAGTGTCTGGAAACAAAGCCGACACTGAGAACAAGCAGAAACTTTTTTGGGGAAATTTCATTTGACAATCCAGTTGAAAAATGGGAAACTGTTGTGTGGCCCTAGCTGTAATTCTACCTTCCCCCTCGCCCGCAAGGTCCCAGCCGTGCCAGGGATGCCTCTCCAAAGCGGAAATACTCAAAGGTGTCTTCAACGATAAATTTAATTGCAGCTGAGATCAGGAAGCCAGAAACACTTCCTGCTATCGGTCAATGCCGGTGGGTAGAGTTAAGGGGATATGGGTGTCTTGGCTGTGTGGTACTGAATTTAACACATCTGGATTGCTTTTGGGTGTAACCTCAGGCTGGGAGTCCTTGGGGATAATGAAGTTTGATTTGAGGATAATCAACATTCCCAGGAGGTATTTAACCCTTGAGTTACTGAGACAGACTGCCCTTGAGGTAGTCCTTGGCATGGGAACACTCTCGGTCTGGTTAGTATCAATGGGGAACAGCCAGATCCATCATGGGTTAGAAGAATCATGCCAGGCACACTGTGCTCAAGGAGATGTTGCTGAATGGGGACTTATTTCCCAGCCCCTCCCGCCCCGCTTAAAGCTGCCCCAGCTTGTATTGTCCAGGAGATGGGAAAAGAGCTGATGAGATCAGGGTGCAACAGCAGGAGACATGACAAGCCCCAGGGAAGCGGGGGAGAGAGAGATCTGGGGAAGATGTCTCTGGCAGGGTGCGGGGAGGGTGACACGCTGACTGTGGAGGAGTTAGAGATGTAATACGCTGAGCAGGATGTCCCAGGGAAAGCAGGGGAGGAGGAGCAGAGCAGACACAGGAGACCGGTGAGCATGTAGCTAGATTGGGTGGAAGATCGTTGAGCCATTGCTGGAGTATCTGGAAGAGGAACTGGGATGGGGCAGTGTAGGGAAGTGGGACGGGGGTCCTGTGTGTATGTGTCTGGGGGGCATAGGGTACATCAAGAAGGGCAAGTTATGGGCTCGGGAGAGTAGGACAGAGCCTCTAAAGGTGAGTATAGGGCTGTGGGGGAGGGCAAGGCCTGTGGGGCTGGGGGTAGGAGATGTTACTGATTCCACTTGGCCAACAAAAATCCCCAGACTCCCCTATCCCGCTCCCTTGTCAGGTCCCCTGGGCGGTTGGACTGGGGACTCATGCAAGGGCTGTGCCGGTGCCGGGCTGGTGGTTAACGTGGGGGCTTTTGCCAGTGGTGGGTTGTGAAGAATGAAGTAGCACAGGCTGGGCTGGCGCTGGAAGCCCTGCCTCTCCTGCAACCTCTGCATGGGGTTGTTCTCCACGGCCACATAGCTGTAGCTGGGATAGCCTAGTGCGTGCAACCGCTTGGCTATCAAATTATTCAGCATCCCCATATAGCCGCGCCGCCGGTGCTGGGGCAGAGTGTAGCCAGGCCCCGTGGCACCAAACGGGTATGAAGCGATCCAGCTGACCGGGTGGCCAGCAGCATCCAGCAGGCAGACACTGGGGAGGTCGTGGATCAGGGTGGCCAGGTACTTCCTGCTTTTCTCATTCCCCCCCAATTGCTACATCTCATTCAGCAGGTCAACGTGGGAGACATCCAGGGATGAGAGCCTCACAGCTGGGTCCAGCCTGGGTGGGCAGAAAGCAGCAGGGCAATGCCCCAAAGGCCAGCAATCAGAGTGACACGTCAGAAGCATGAGATGGCCTTAAGATCATGAGGTTTTTTAAAACTATGACACTGTGATTGCTGGTCTCCCTTGACAGCTGAACTCCCCTGGCCACAACCCCTGGATGTGACGTAATCAGTATTGCCAACACTCCCCGATTTATTAGGGTGATATGGGTGTGACGGTGCCACCCCTAAGGCTTTATGGAAATATATATATATATATACATAAGCATAACATAACTAGAATGTATTTTATGCTAGATATGCCATGTAACGTATCTCTGTAAAGGTCATGATCTACTGAATCTATTGATCCTATTTGTATGCATGTATCATTTTTGTATTCGAAGTTATGAATATGGGCTGCATACTTGTTTGATTCTAAGTAGGCTGTAGTGAAGCAGTTGGTTAACTTCCTGAGAAAAAACTATTTTCAATAAGTGCTAAATCAAGAAACACTTAAGCCAACAATGAACTTGGAGACACCAATCCACATCTGGACTTTTCCAGGAATGTGACTTGGCTGGTAAGGAACTAAGTCATGCATGGACATGTGACTTGCCCAGGTGACTCCAAAACTCCATTTTGTAGCTGAACTCTGCAAAGGCGAGAGGAGGGGGTCTCCACCCACAAGAGAAAGTCTATTTAAGCCCAGTGGTGACTCCTCCATTTTGTCTTCAGCCAGCTAAAGAGAGAGCCTCTCCACCCCAAAGATATGTGAAAGAAACTGGAACAAAGGACAGTGACTGCAAGGGGTGTGAGTGATTGCTGGACCCAGACTAAAAGGAGATTAGTCTGTAAAAGGAAGTATTCTGGAACTGGTGAGGATCTTATCTGTATTCAGTTTCTTACTGTATTAGACAGAGACTGGCGTGTTTTATTTTACTTTACTTGGTAATTCACTTTGTTCTGTCTGTTGCTATTTGGAACCACTTAAATCCTACTTTCTGTATTTAATAAAATCACTTTTTACTTATTAATTAACTCAGAGTATGCATTAATACCTGGGGGTGGGGCAAACAACTGTGCATATCTCTCTATCAGTGTTATAGAGGGCGAACAATTTAAGCTTTATACAGGGTAAAACGGATTTATTTGGGTTTAAACCCCGACACCCCCCCCCCCCAGCTTAAGGGGAGGATCTACAAGTCCCAGAAACCAACTAAGTTCGGGGGACAACTAATGTAATAAACAGGGACAGGAGTGTGGTCAAAGGGTCAAAAGAAGGGAACCTGATAGGGACACCGAGCAGAGAATCCCAGACAGCGCCCACTGCTCCTCAAAGGTGTCAGGGGAGCCAGTGGACGCCGCCCAGAGGAACTCTGCCCGGATACGTGAACGGACAGAGGATCGGAAACAGGCCCCACAGTCACAGGAGCCTCCATCGGCCAACCTCCTCTTCCTGGTTTTATAGATGGCCAGTTTAGCCAGGGCCAAGAGGAAGTTGACCAGGAGGTGCTGTGACTTTGTGGGGCCACGGATAGGGAGTGCGTAAATGAGAAGGTGAGGGGAAAAGTGCAGCCAGAAACGCAACATAATATTGGTGAGGAGCTGGTATAGGGGCTGCAACCTGCTGCACTCCAAGTAAATGTGAGCCAGGGTCTCCCTCACACCGCAGAAAGGACAGGTGTCTGAGACGGGTAAACCACGCCAAGTACACGCCCATGCTCACGGCCCCATGAAGGAGCCGCCAGCTGATATCCCCGGCGGGCCTCGGGACCAGGGTGGATTATAGGCTGGCCCACCGGGGCTTCTCACCCTCTACAGGTGGTAGGAGGTCCCGCCATTTTGTGTCAGGGTGGGACACGAGGGTGAGGAAGTGAAGGGTGTGGAGCACGAGCGTATATAGATGTTTCCTTGACGCGGTCTGGAAATGAACTGGCTGCAAGTCGTGCAGCCGGCTCACGGAGAAGGGGCGGGGGGGCGGTTGGGTCCACGGGGCAGGGGCCCAATGAAAAGGTCCGGAGGGCCGGGGTGGAGGGTGGGTGGGGCGTGCCCTCGTGCAGGACCCGGTCGAGGTAGGCCTGAGCAGCGGGCGGCAAAGCAGCCCTCACCTCCTGAAGTACGTGCTGGGGAGTACAAGGCCTGGAGAGCCCCATACACCGAGCGAGCATCAGGGGATCCAGCCAGTCTCCCCAGTCATAATCCAGGAGGTCTCTGACTCTGGTGACTTCCGCCAGGACCAACCTCTGGTGCACCGCAGGGGACTCTGCCACCTGCACACAGAGCTGGAGATTGTGTAGCAGGGGCTTCGCGAGGAGATCTGCCCCCCCGGTGGCCGCCACGGACCTGGTCGCCGAGAACAGTTTCCAGGTCCGGAGGAGGTCCTGGTAGAAGACTGACAGCCCAGAGAGGTCTCACGGAAGACCTCTCGGCTCGAGATAAAAGAGTTGCCGGTCGTATTGGAGACCTCGGAAGTGGCGCAGAAAGGTGTGCGCCAACGTGCTCCACATCGGACTACCTGCACCGTAAAGGAGTCTCTGCAGGGCCTGGAGGCGGAAGACATGGACCTGAATGTGGAGGCACTTCAGGCCCTGCCCTCCCTCCTCCAGGGGCAGGTGGAGGACCCCTGCAGAGACCCAGTGCAGTCCTGGCCAAAAGAACTCCAGAATCGCCCTCCGGAGGTCAGCCAGGAAGCCCGGGGCCAGGACCAGGGTGTTGAGACGGTACCAGAGCATGGACAGGACTAGTTGATTGAGTACCAGTGCCCTCCCTCGAAGGGAGAGGCACCAGAGTAGTCCTGCCCATTTCCAGAGCCGCTCCGTCACCCTGCCCTGTAAACCGTGCCAGTTCTCCGGCGGAGACGGATGCTTGGCAGAAAGATAAATGCTGAGATAGAGCACCGGACCCGCGCTCCACCGGATGGCCTGAAGCGCGGGTGGGAGGGAGCTCGCCTGCCACCCGGCCCCTACTACCAGGCCAGAACTCTTAACCCAGTTGACCCGGGCGAAGGAGGCCACCGAGTACACGGTCTGGTAAGCCTCCACCCACGCCAAGTCGCCCGGGTCCTGGACCACGAGGAGCACATCATCGGCGTACACCGACAGGACCAGCCGCAGCTCCGGCTCCCGAAGCACCAACCCCGTCAACCTCCTGCAGAGGAGACAGAGGAAGGGCTCGATCGCCAGAGCGTACAGCTGGCCCGAGAGGGGGCACCCCTGCCGCACTCCCCGCCCGAAGCTGACCGGCTCTGTCAGGGTCCAGTTGAGGCTGACGAGACACTCTGCGGAAGCGTACAGCACCTGGAGAAAACCCACAAACTGGGGTCCGAAGCCTAACGCTCGCAGAGTGCCCAGGAGATACCTGTGGTCCACCCTGTCGAACGCCTTCTCCTGATCCAGGGACAGGAGGGCGAACGACAGACCATCCCTACACCCAAGCTCCAAGAGATCCCGGACCAGATAGAGGTTATCAAAGATGCTACGGCCCGGGACGGTGTAGGTCTGGTCTGGGTGGATCACGTCCTCCAGCACGGACCCCAGCCGCAGCGAGATGGCCTTGGCTACGATTTTGTAGTCCGTGCTGAGGAGCGAGACGGGACGCCAATTCCGTAAGTCATGGAGGTCCCCCTTCTTCGGCAATAAGGCGAGCACGGCTCGCCTGCATGAAAGAGGGAGGACCCCGCTCCGCAAGGCCTTGGCCCAGACGGTGACTAGGTCCGGGCCGAGGATGTCCCAGAACACGCAGTAGAACTCCACGGTCAGCCCGTCCATGCCTGGAGATTTATTGGTGGGCATGTGGCGGAGGGCTTCCGAGAACTCAGCCAGAGAGAGAGGCAACTCTAGCCGGTCCCGGTCGCCCGCGCTGACCGTCAGGAGTCCGTCCCAGAGCACTCTGCAAGCGGTAGGATCAGTCGGATCCGGGGAGAAAAGGTGTGCGTAGAAGGCCCTGGCCCTCTCGCACATCTCCACCAGATCCGTGAGGGGGGTGCCGTCCTCCGCCAGGAGGCAGGTGACGTGCTTCTTGGCCCCCCTCTTTTTCTCCAGGGCGTAGAAGAAGCGGGAGCCGCGATCCATCTCCCGAAGGAGGCGGATGCGGGATCGAACAAAAGCACCCCGGGCCCGATGATCGTCGAGGGCCCGGAGCTCCTCCCGCTTCTCCCAGCATGCTCTGCAAAGGGATGAATCCTCAGGGCTGGCAGCCAGACGCCTCTCTAGCTCTAAGACCTCCCGTTCCAACTGCTCTATCGCCGCATCCCTCCGTCGGCTGGCGCCCCGGGTGTAGTCGCAGCAGAAGAGCCGGGTGCGCACCTTTCCTAGGTCCCACCATCGCCGCGCCAAGGTAAAGGCACGCTGCTGCCCTCGCCAGACCAGCCAGAACTCCCGGAAGGACGCCACAAAGCCCACATCCTCCAGCAAGCTATTGTTAAAGTGCCAATAGGCCGGCCCCGGCCTCTCCGCACAGAGAGAGGCCGTCATAGTGACTAGATGGTGATCTGAAAAAGGGGCCGGCCGGACGTTGGAGGAGTGGGCCCGTGAAAGATGGAAACGTGACAAGTAAATGCGGTCCAACCGGGAGTGGCACGACCGATGGGCTTCCACCCAGACATAGGTGAACGTGGAGACATCGTCCGGGTGGTGGTCACGCCAGACGTCCACCAGTGAGTGATGTTCCACAATCTCCCGGAGGACGTCCACGGTGGCCAGGCACTGCTCGGTCCCCGAGCGGTCCCGCTCCTCGAGGGTAGCATTGAAGTCCCCGCCCAGGACCAGGCACTCACAAGGCTCCAAGGAGCCGAGGAAGGCGGACGCCTGCTGATAAAAAGGCAGCTGCTCCGGGCCTGATGTTGGGGCATAGACGTTGACAAGGTTGACCACAAGCCCCTCCATGCGGACCCGGAGGTGCAGCAGGCAGCCCGGCACAACCTCGGCAACCCCCAGCACCTCGGGCCATAGGTCGGGGGAGAACAGGGTAGCCACTCCAGCCGTATGAACTGTGAGATGGCTAAAATAGACCCTGTCCCCCCACTCCAGCCGCCAGCTGTCTTCGGCGGCCAGATCCGTGTGGGTCTCCTGCCGGAAAACCACAGAGTACCCCCCCTCCTGAAGGAAGGAGAGCACCTGGCACCTGCAGAGACCCACCCTACGGCCCCGGGTGTTCAACGTTGCAAAAGTGATAGGTGGCATGAGGAGGGCTGGGGGGGATCCTCGTTGGCAGGGACGCTCACCGCCCCCATTGGGCTGCGCAGCAAACCGTGACCCACCACGAAGGTGAGCAAGGAGTCACGGAAGCTGCGGACCCACTGGAAAGCCATGGCACCCTGCTTCCCGGTCCTTTTACCCTCCCCCATGAGGGCCCTCGCGGCCCGGAGGATCTGATGGAAATCCCCCCATTGCTGGAGAGCGAGCGGCACCTTATTGCGGGAGCCACGGACATCTTCTAAAAACTCCCGCAGCTCTTCTTGCAGCGTATGGAGGGGTGGGGTCACTGACTTCTGGTCATCCCCCGCTGGGGCCCCTGGCACGGCCCCGTGGCCCACCGAGACGGGCAGGCAAGGGGCGGACCCTTGAGGGGGCGCCCGATGGGCCGGCGCCACATGGCCCGCTTCAGACCCTGGCTCAATGGGGGGCGACGGCGAGGGAGGATAGCAGCCCCTAGTGGGTCGGGACTGGGGAACACAAAGACCGCTCCCTGGGGGTCAACCTCCAGGAAAGGGAAGGAGACGGCCCCAGGGGCAGCAATGGCATCGCAGGAGGTGGAGGGGATAGGAATCGGGTCAGGAGTAAGGGCAGGGCCAGGGGCAGGAGTAGGGTCAGGAAGGGGGACAGAGGCGGGATCCTGGGCCCCAGGAGCTGAACAGCTGGAAGGTGGCTCCTCTCGGTCGGGCTCAGGGGTCTGAGGGTTAGGGAGGGGGTCACCAGTGATGCTAGGCTCAGGCTCTATGGCAGATGGAACAGCCACAGCAGCAGGAGGTGGATAATCTTCAACGGGGCCCCCACACGGGAAGGAACTCGGTTGCCCCACGCCAACGAGGGATACCCCTGGTAACTCGGGTCCCGGCTGCGAGGCACCGGCCGTTGCCTCAACAGGCTCGGCGGCCGTCAGCGGGGTGGCACCCGCAGCCGGGCAGGTCAAAGAGTCCAGGGGCTCCTCTGAGGCAGGAGCAGGAGCAGCAGTTAGGGGCACGGATGACGGGGAAAGAGGGGATGGGGTGAGGTCGGCCAGATCGAGGCCCGCTGGCAGAGGGTCGTCCTCCCCCTGGGTGACCGGGGTCAGACCCAGGGCCTCGATCTCCTCATAGATAGAAGGCAGCTCACCTCCCACCACCCCGGGGTCTTCCCCGCTAGCACCCGAGGCGACGCTTGCCTCGGGCATCGCAGGGGGTATAGGTGGCAAGGGGACAGGAGGGGCTTCAACGGGGGCTTCCGCGAGGAGGGACCACGGAGGATGGATGGTGGTATCCTCCGGTGCTGCCACACCTTCCCCAGCTGGCAACGGTAGATGTAATGCACCCGCAGGCAAGGCGGAAGGCTCGGCAGCGGTGCACCCCTTCCTGGTTTTCTGGGGGGCCTCCGCACCGGATGGCAGGAGCGAAGTTCGAGCCTTCCACTTGCCCCGCTTTCCCTGTGCTAGGTTCCAGCCCTCCATGGCATTGTCTGCGGGCTGGGTGACAGGGGTTGGGTCGGGGGGCAGAGATGATGGCTCGAGGACCTGAGGAGGTAACAATGTGGCAGCAGGAGGGGGGGCGGATTCCCCCTGGGGAGGGCCCTCTCCCGCACCCGGCAACACCCCCCCTGTACCCTCCTCTACGGGCCCCGCCATAATGCATGCAGCAGAGGCGGGGCTCTCCCGCTCGTCTGGGCATGTTGGGGGGTAACACTCAGGCCTGAGCGGGAGCAGTGGTGGTCTAAGAAGGAGGAGGGGCGGCTCCGGGTACCGGGCAGCCAGGGGCGCCGGCGATGACGGGGCTGGCACCCTGCCGGGGCTCGGGGGTCCTGGATGCTCCTCCTTGCCGGGCCAAGGGGCAGTCCCTCCGGACGTGCCCTATCGCCCGGCAGAGGTAGCACCGGGCCTCCCCCGTGGAGTAGTGCACCCGGTAATGGGCCCCCCAATAGGGGACCAGGAAAGACCCCTCGAGCGCCTCTCCGCCACGCGCCGCCGGCGGCAGTTGGAGCTGCACGTGCCGGCAGAACGAGAGGACGTGACGGAGGGCGGGAGTCTTTGCAGCCCAGCGAGAGAGGGCTGATGATGGAGATTGGTTTCCCCAGGGTAGAAAGGGCAGGTAGCAGGGCGACATTGGGGAGGAAAGGAGGAACGGAGGTGAGGACCACACGGACACCCAGGTCCTCCAGTGGCTCCAGGGGGACGAACACGCCCCCCACCGCCAGGCCCTTTTCCACCACCTCCTGGGCGGTGGCCACCGAGGCAAGGAAGAAAACAACCTTGCCATACATTTTGGAGGCCGCTACGATGGCAGTGGGCCCCACCACCCTCGCCAACGCTCGCACGTAGGTCTCCACGTGGGACGAGGTGGGCACCTGGAGGCAATGGATGTCGTGCCTCCTAGTCAAGGTGGGGAAGGGGCCCAGGCCGCTATAGATGGAAGCAGAGGCAGTGGATGGACGAGATGGCGTATCGGCAGGCGGGGGGGCCGCCGCCACCTGGGCATACGCCCTGGGGGCCGGGGAAGGGGCACTCGCAGAGCTGGTGGAGGGAGCAGCGGGAAGGGACGCCGCGGCCGGTGGCGGGGCCGCAGCAGTGCGGGCCGCCCCTGCCATGGAGGGCCCGGTCTTCTTAGCGGGGCCCTTTCCTTTCTTTCTGCCCTGGCCTTTCCTGCCGGCTGGGGTGGCTCCCCCAGAATCGGAGGGAGCGAGGGACATGACAGCAGCGGAGGTCACCCCGTCGCCCGCCGCTGCCGATGCCGCAGCGGGGGTGGTGGCAGGTGGTTTGGCAGCGGCGGTTGAGGAAGAGGCTAAGGGGTTTGTCGGGGGAGGGGTGACAGGGCCTACTTGGGGAGGCTCGCCTGCCATGTTCCCCTCCATAATGAACAAGGTGGGAGGGAAAAACACACCGGAGAAGGGGGGCAGGTAAAGGAGGAGCAGGTCAACCACTCCTCCCCGCTAGGCTGCAGGCAGGGGAGGAGGGCGCCGAAATGGGGGGGGGGATCAGGAGGGGTTATCAAGGGCTTGGGGCGGGGGGGACAGTCACCAACACCGGCTCCTCTATCTGCACTAGGGAAGGGAAGGTCACAATAACATCAGGGGGTGCAGTGATCAACCAAAACAGGAAGGGGACACAAGCGCATGGGAGGGGGCATGGGCACACGAGGGGAGGGGCAATCAGGGAAAGGGGGCGCAAAAGAAGGGGAGCAACCAGGCTGGGAATGGGACAGAGGAACCAAGGGGCTAACTGTAGGGCTGGGGTGGGACAAACAAACCAAGCTGCAGAGGGAAAAGGGCGGGGCAGGCAAACAAACTAAAGCTGGGGAGGGGCAAAAGGCTACAGGGGGCAAATGGGGCAGGCAGCAAGGGGCAAAGCTGGGGGGCCTGCTGTAAAGGGAAAGAGGTCAGTCCAGGGTGGGTGGGCAGGTGCGCCCACGAGCGCTTGCACCAAAAGGGAAAGTGCGAGCTGCCTGCTGCTGCAGGCCCAAATGATGGCAACAGGGCGTGGCAGGCCAGGAGAGCAGCAGAGTCCCAGAGGCAGGAGTGGAGGCAGATAGTAAATGGGCTGTGGGGGTGGTGGAGGGGGCAACGGTGGTGGTGGGGGTTTGGGGGGGGG
>NW_020692639.1:0-5367 GCF_002925995.2 Terrapene triunguis
ATGCTGTCTATATGTGTGTATCAGTTTTGTAGTTGAAGTTATGAATATTGGCTCTATACTGTCTGTATGGCAAACTTATGCTATGCTTCTGGGTGACATCCCAGACAAGCTGGGATTAGCTCTGCCTAGCCTGCTTGATGGCCCATTAAGGACCATCAGCTATACAATGGACCCATTGAGAGAAGGCAGATACGCCTTCAGACTCAGCAAAGTATGCAGGGACTGTCCCATGTGACTCCAGACTCCATGTTGCTGTAATTTTCCACAGTAAGAACAAAGAGGTGTTCTTACACCTGGAAAAGACTATATAAGGCTGATGCCTCATCTCCATTTTGTCTTCAATCCTGCTTCTTACCTCTGGAGGGACTTTGCTACAAACTGAAGCTCCGAACAAAGGACTGATGACCCATCCCAGCTGGGGATGTTCCAGAGACTTGATTTGAACCTGCAGTTTATTCTATCGCTGCTGCAAGCCTGAACCAAGAACTTTGCCATTACTGTATGTAATTGATTCCATTTAACCAATTCTAACTCTCACCTCTATCTTTTCCCTTTTATGAATAAACCTTTAGATTTTAGATTCTAAAGGATTGGCAACAGCGTGATTTGTGGGTATGATCTGATTTGTATATTGACCTGGGTCTGGGGCTTGGTCCTTTGGGATCAGGAGAACCTTTTTCTTTTACTGGGGTCTTGGTTTTCATAACCATTTGTCCCCATAACGAGTGGCACTGGTGGTGATACTGGGAAACTGGAGTGTCTAAGGAGATTGCTTGTGAGACTTGCGGTTAGCCAGTGGGGTGCGACCGAAGTCCTCTTAGTCTGGCTGGTTTGGTTTGCCTTAGAGGTGGAAAAAACCCCAGCCTTGGGCTGTAACTGCCCTGTTTGAGCAATTTGTCCTGAGTTGGCACTCTCAGTTGGGTTCCGCCAGAACCGCATTGTCACAGTGGCGTAGTCGTGCTTGGATCCACAGAACCAGGTCAATTAAGCTTTGGGTCAGAACCCCACGCTATCCAAATTTGAATTTTGGGATTGAGAGTTTTGTTGGTTAAAGAGCTGCTGCAATGGCTGAGCAAAGAGCATATGAGGGACTTGGCAAAAAAGCCCTGGAAAATTTGTGTTCAGAAAAGAGGATAAGCTTTAGAAAGAAAGCTACAAAGGAAGAACTGAGAAATCTGTTAATAGCCAGTGATCAGGGGGCACGAGCACAGCCCTTACCTGAGGCTGCAGAAGATGCAGAAAAAATTAGAGTGCAAAAGGCAACAAGTAAACTGCAATTTGAGCATGAACAGAAGCTAGCAGATCTTCGATTGCTGGAGAAGCAAAAAATAGCGGAATTAGAGAAAGAAGCCGATCAAAGAAAGAAGGAGGCTGATGAGAGAGAAGAGAGAGCTCGTAAGGGGCGTTTAGAGCTGCTCGCTGCGGAACAGGAGACGGCCAGACTTCAGCTCCAAGTAATGGAAGAGCGGAGAAAGTCATCCCCACCTGGTACTCCACTTCCCCCCCGCCATGAGAAAAACTGGGAAAGGATGTGTCCCATTTACAACGATACTGAGGATATAGAGGAGTTTTTGTCTACCTTTGAACGCCTCTGCAATCTGTACCAGATCCCCGAGGGTCAGCGAATGCCAGTCCTGCTGACCAGACTGACTGGAAAAGCCAGGGAGGTATTTAATGAATTGGGGGAACAAGAAGCCTTGGATTATGGGCGGTTTAAAGATTCTGTGTTAAGGCGGTTCAAGGTTACTCCTGAATCTTACAGAGTTAAGTTTAGAGAGTTTAAAATGTCTAATGATTGTACTTTTGTAGAATGTGCTCATAAGCTGATGGGTTTTGTTAAAAAGTGGGTTGTGGGAGCCAAGGCGCATGGGAGTTTTGAAAAACTGCTGGATTTAATAACTTTGGAACAGTTCTTAGACATTGTGCCTGACAATGTGAGAGCAGCTGTGTGTGATAGGGACCCTGAGTCAGTCCTACGGGCAGCAGAGATTGCGGATGCCCATACCCAAAACAGGGCTCGAGAAGGGTGTAAAACCCCAGGGAAAACTAATCACCATTCTCCCCAGTTCAAGAGGAGGGAAGGATTTAAAAGTAAACCTGACTCTTCTAAAGGAGTTCAAGGGGGCCCGGAGGGTAGGAACTCACATCCCAGGACGGAACAGGTTACATGCTATCACTGTGGTATGCTGGGCCACATGAGACCAGACTGCCCGACACTGAAGGGCAGCCCAAAAGCAGCAACCCCAAATGCCACGGCAAATGCTAACCCTGTTGTTATAAACTCACAGGCAAGCTACACAGAGCCCAGCATTGGTGCCCTGTGTGCAAATGCTGTTTCTGTGGTCTCTGAAAAATTTGACCTTAAAACTCACATTAAAGCTAAATATGGGGGAAATAATGCAGAGTTTATTAGCAGTGCAGAAGTGAATGGAGTAAGGTGTATGGCATGGAGGGACACCGCAGCAGATATCACTTTGGTTAGAGCAAGTCTTGTCAGGGAGGAAGATTATTGGCCAGGGGAAGATGTAACTGTTGTAGCCTTATCTGAGTATTTTGTCAGGGTGCCTTTGGCTAAAATCCACCTGAAATGGAAGGGATTTGAGGGCCCCATGGTTGTGGGAGTAAAAGACACAATCCCTAAGGATATTATGATTGGAAATGATATTAAAGCTATGGTCAGTCAAGTTAACACAAACCAGGCACAGGAGAGGATTGATCCTAAGGTTGTGCCTATGGAGGGTTTCTCCAAAAGTTTGTCTTTGGGAAGTAGCTGTTTGGCTGTGAATGAAGTTTCTAAATGTCTATCTAATGTCTCAGAAGTAAATCTGGAATTAGATCAAGCGAAGGGAGAGGAGAACAAGGAGATTTTGGATGAGCCTAGGCAGTCTTGTAAACTAATGGCTTTATCTAGTCAGCAGTTTGGGAAGGCAAGGAGAGTGGAAGATGAGGGTCCCTATCCCTTACCTGTTACCTGCGTGGAGAATAGTGACAGTGAAGGAAATGTGCCTGTGTCTGTCAGGGGTATTGACTTGCCTATGGAGGAAGCTACCCCAGTCTCCAAGCAGTTGTCTGTGAACAGCCCTGTGTGCTGGGACAAGGGAAATGAAATCCCATACGGTATGTCTAGTAAAGGAAAATGTGTCTCCAACTCTGGTTTGTCTGTGGAGCAGACAGAAGGTGCCTTTCAGCCTGTGATGGTTGAGAATAGTGCAGTTGTCTCAGATTTGGTTCTGGATTCAACTAAAGCCCAGGAAGGGAATGGTCCCAAGTTTGTGTCTGCTGGGGAGAATGGCACTGTAACTAGGTTGCATCCAGTTAGTGTCTTAGCAAAATCCCAGAGACCAGACAATTCTGGTGCTTGTATTTTGCCTGTTGCTCAGGTGTGGTTGGAGAAGGGTTTAACAGCTCTGTCTAATCAGGGTGATACCCTAGCCAGGGCACGAGGAGAGCAGAAAGTTGTGGTTGTGGTACCTACGGACAGTTTAACAACTTGTAGCAAAAAGGACAAAATTCCTAAGCTTGTGTGTGGCAAAGGAAAGGAGAATGCTTCTAACCTTTCATCTAATGAGTCTATGGGTTTGCCTGAAAGGGGATTGTGTAGAAATCTGCCTGATGGGCCAAAGGTGATCCTGAATGTAAGTAAGACCCAGACAGAGTCTGTTGTTGCTCAAGAAAGTGTTCCTTTAGAGCAAGCCCTAGGTGAAGAGGGTAAGGGCAGAATTTCTGTGAGGGGTGAATTGCTGCTTAGAAAAGCTCCTGGGGAAAGGAATCCTCATGGTAATCTGTGCAAGCAGTTCCCTGCAACTGAAAGGTGTGAGAGTGATTTAATCAAGGAAGTTTCAGTTCCTAACAGCCAGAAGTTGTCTGTTGTGAATGGATCCACTGACTTTCCTTGTAAAAGATCCAGTGTGGGTAGCTTTGAGAAGGTCTCAGAGGAAATAAAAGTTGTTAAGGAATTGAGGCATCCCTATGACCAAGTGGCTGTGGGGGGCCAACTTGTTGGGGAGACAATGGTGTTGGAACAGGAAGGTCTCCGTTCTGATTCTTTAAATGAGCAGTTTGTGCTTCAGGGTCTGAGGACAGATTTGGTTACTGATGTGTCAGAGCAGAGCAGTTTTATGGCTAAATGCTTGAGGATGCGGGAGAGAGCAAGCAAACTCTCACCCTCAGACCTTTTAGATTTGTGTGGTATCTCTTTAAGACAGAGTCCAGCCTTGGAAATGATAGCAGTTATGAATATGAAAACTGGTGGACTGGCTCTGGTCTGGGGTAGTGCAAATTACTTGCCTGGCTGGGAGAGGAAGGACTTGCTAATAGCTGTTAGCACAGAGAGCCCACCCCATCAGCCAGTGAAATCTGTTAAGCAAGAGAAATCAGGGTTTGATCCTGCAGGACAAGGAGGAAAGAGAAAACTGAATTTTGCAAAGGGAAGCCACAGGTTAACCCTAAAATGCCCAGACTCCAATGGTATTGAGCCAAAGGTGTGGCATAACAGACATGATTGTAAATGGACACTTGCAATGAACTTGTTGTTATTGCTAATGGTAAATTTTGTAATGAATGTATTGCTATTGCCACAAACTGTAAAAATGTACGATGTGCCTAATCTTTTGGAGAATCCCTTGAACATGTTAAAAGGACTACATGAGAACACACGTTATGTTAAAAGGCCTTGTTATACTGATGTTTCACAGTTAATGCCTGTAAACGATATTGGAACTTTTCACAAGGAAAAAGACATTCCAGACCTAATGTGCTGCATGAAAAGGAAGACTGAGGCACACTACCATATTGCTTTCATGGCTAAATGCCAAGATTCCTGTACTATGAAGAACATTAATATCTGCATTTATTTGATGTTAATTGGGTTCCAAACATTTGCCCGAGCTTGTATGGATAAAGTAGCTGTTTGCTTTAGCTCTTGGCAAGATCACATGAGACATACAGGAACCATGCTGCAAGAGCAGATCCAATCCACTATTGTTCTAACTAAGTTTTACCTTGAGTTTGTAAAGAGGTTCAATCATGTTGTTGAACATGACTTTGATAAACCATTTCTGTTGTACACTGGTATGGCTTCTAACCCAATACTAGCTGTAGTGAGACAGACCCAAGGATGGGGAGCTCTTGGGATGCAGTCAGTGATGTTTGTGTCATCCCTTCCTGCATCAATTTTGCGTTGGGGGTGTGACGTTATTGACATAAACTGGGACCATATAGATCATGGTTGCAACCAAGGTCCTGTAGTGGCACCCAAATCGTGTATAAAGGGGGTCAAATGGGGTGTCTAAGACAAGGTTATGGTTTACTGGTTATTATTATGCTGTCTATATGTGTGTATCAGTTTTGTAGTTGAAGTTATGAATA